>NW_017304299.1:8540-14163 GCF_001594115.1 Trachymyrmex septentrionalis | reverse complement strand
CGCTCGCACGGAATGCAAGAGATCCGGGTTCGACTCCCAACCGAGGCAATATTTTTTGTAATAAGTTTATTAAAATTTTTAAGATTTGGGAAAAATTTGGGGGGATTGTCAGAATGATTGTGTGAATCCGATAATTTATCGGCTCTCAATTTATTTCTGAATAATTAATTTAATTTAAATGAATGTTAGTTCAACATCTTAACACTCGGAACTTAAGGCGCTTCGTATTTAAAGTTAAAATATTATTTATTTCAGAAAATTTCAAAAAATTATTACTTTATGTAAACGATTAATAATGATGAAACTTGCAAATTTTAACAATTGTTTTAACAATTATAAAAGACTGCATATGGGCTATCACACTGGGAAATCGTACATTTAATTATTTACATAAAGTAATAAAATTTAATTGTTTACATAAAGTAATAAATACAAAATAACTGTACTTGGCATCAATATTTTTATTACTGTTGTACATATAATAAATACAACTGACAAAAAGCATATAAAACAAAATTATGTTCTTATTAATTAATCCGAGTGAAGAAATGATGTAACGAACAATTGCTTAGGTCTCCGTAGCTTCATTGCAAGTTCCATCCTGTTTAATTTTTGTTGCACATAATTAAATGGAAAAATTAAATTACCGGTAGACTTTGAATGAATCTTTTACATTGCAATGACAGTTGATTTTTCAGGAAAAGTGTATACTTTTTTTGACATCCATACTTTTCCACAAATAAAAATTACCGATGCCATTGCTTCAGAGCTATAGATTACTTCAATTTTCATTATGTAATTATTATTTAAAAGAACTACGTTATTGGGAGTTCTGTTTATAATTAGAATCGAAAAATTAATAGTTACTTTAGTAATGTGTAAAGTAGTATTATTGATTTTAAATTCACTTGGCAATGAAATTAGTTTTTTCAGTTTAATTGTTTTTTTCGACAAACTTGGGCTAATGGTTTAACAGAAGTTCGATTTGTTTAATTTTGCTTAAAGTATTTTCAAACGGAAAACAGTTGATTCTACTTAAAGAACACCCCAATTTAGAGCATTATCAGCTGTATGAACAAGATTGTATATATTTAAAACTTGAGCTTCTCTATCATATAACTCTGGTACAAGTAAAACAAATTTTTTTAAACATTCTTCAGCCTTAGCATTAAATTGTACTGCAAGTCGAACGGAACATAAAATTTTAAATGCAAAATGTAATAATAAAATTCTAGTCTGACTTCTAATTATTTATTAACGCAATTAGCGTTAATATGCTTACATAATGCATATGTTATAATGTTAAAGATGTGACTAATTCTTTTTTAATTCAGATGCATAAGCTCCAGATTTCATCAAATTAATGAACGTTTACGTGTATTATATTCTGATCTGTTCGGAAGTAGTACAAATTACAGAAAACAAAACAGATCGATCATTGTGCATCAGCGGATAACAGGAGCTAAAGAATACAATCAATATATATGGATTATAATGTATTAATTATTTAATAGAATTACTATCTGTTACGCACATGCATGCTCATGTGTGTGTGCAAATACATTAGAAACATCACATACGGTCTCACCATAACAGAACCACAAAATAATGATACGGATTTTACACCTTCAAAAATAGAAAAAATTTTCATTAAGGATGATAACATAATAAATTCGAATAATGTAAATACATCACATTAATGTCAGGCCGCAAAAATTTCTTTTGAATTACAAATTCAATAGAACTAATAATGACTGGTTAATTAATCTAACTGACATAAAAATTCCGGACAATGCAGTCTAGATGCATGTAATCGAGAATAAATTAGTCGTCATATCTGTTGCAGATTTTCTAAGGGAGATTCTCCCATGTGATGCTCAGGATCATCTTTATTATGAAATAATTCATGCAGCAAGGATGAATAAATCATTCATAGTAGCTATTTACTGCGGTAGTAGCAAACCCAAAGACTTATCGCAATATATAAAACAGTTTATAGCAGAATTAAATTATTTGCAAAAAAATGGTATAAATCTTTTCCAAAAAATTTATTGTTAAATTAAAATGTTTTGTTGCGGATACTCCAGCACGATCTTATCTTAAATACACTAAAAATCATGATGGGTATAATGCAGGCGAAAAATGCACTATACATGGAGTTCGGCATGTTATTAATAAAATTTTAAACGTAATATATTCAGATTGTTTTATTTAAGATAAGATCGTGCTGTAGTATCCGCAACAAAACATTTTAATTTAAGAATAAATTTGTTGGAAAAGATTTATACCATTTTTTTTGCAAATAATTTAATTCTGCTATAAACTGTTTTATATACCTAAACAAATTCGCCCGCAACATCAATGGAATAAAATCCTTTATTTCAATAATTTAATAATCCGCTGACGTTGTACCCAAAACAGTTTTTAAACTTTTTGGTAGTTTTGGTATAAGTCTTTTTCGTAAAATTTTTAATAATTTTTCTACCGATGAAGAATTAATGCTTTCTTTGATAGCCCATTGATTTTAATGCTTTAATTTCATTTGTGTTGTCATTTGTGTTTAATGTTAGCATGGCGACACTTTCTTTTTCCTCACCATGAAAATCAGTTTGTGATTCAGTTTTATTGTTGTCATCTGCTTTTATTGATAACGTTACGATATTTTCTTTGAATTCACCATGAACAATTTGCAATATAGTTTCTTGAAAATTTACTGCCTGTCTTTCATATTCCTGGAGATCTTCGTGAGCATGTGTAAATATGTGTTCAATTCATTTTTGTCTCTTCTATAAAATCATATTTCATTTTTGCATTACATGTATGAAAATTTAATTCCATTGTTTCATTTAAAAACTAATTATTTAAAATTAATTCATTAAATTTTTATATAACGGTTTAAATTTTAGAAAGCAGTAAAAAATATAAAAAAGAGTAATAAGAAATAATAAAATAGTTTTATTTATAGTCAATGTTATCAATTAATTATATAATCGGTAAAACACACTTCGTAAATGTTTTTTGCTTCATTTCCATAAGTTTGTATTAGTGCCATAACTTTCTTGTAATCTGTCCTATATTCTTCTTCGACAACTCGATGTTTCCTTTTTCAACGTCGAGCTACTTCTTTTTTGTGAAATTCCATGACTAAGAATTCATAATCATATAGAGAGGGAAATTTAAAACAGGTCATCTGAATAATTGCTCGTTTTTAACAATAGAAGAAAAAGTGTCAAACAAAAATTACTTGTTTCGAGGGGCACATAATGTGATGTCAATATTCTTTTGTAGATGGAGGCATAAAGGGTAGGCAAAAGTCAAATCTGTTTTTTTAAATAGAATGATATGTTTTTTTACTTACATTCTGATAGAGCATTTTAAAACGAATACAATGACCTTTAATTGAAGGTCATTCAAGGTTACGCAAGGTCAATAATGAAAAATAATTGAATGTAATGAAAAATAAATTATTTCAAGGCACTCTTCAAATAATTTTGTATCTTCTCTTCTTGTTGGTATACCGCTAATCGTTCAAGTGTATGTAAATATTTACATACCGTTTAAATTGAATCGCATATAGCATTATCCATATTTACTGATTAGTTTGAATTCATCTATCGATTAAAGTGTGTCTTGCGAAATGCGTTATACAAAAGCGGAAAAAGTCGATATGATTTTTGTCTATAGTGAATGTCGCCAAATTATGAGAGAAGCAGTATGTTTATATGCTAAGATTTCCCGATTGTATCCATCCTTCATTCTCTATGTTTTTTTCAAACATAGTACAAACTTTTCAAGAAATAGGAAGTGTAGATAATAAAAAACGCAAACGAATCAAGAAAGCAACTAACGACGAACATTTTAGCCGCTGTAACATTTAATCCACATATCAGTACAAGACAGCTTGAATGTAAAAGTGGTATTTAACGAAGTGTTCTGCGAATACTTCCAACAAATTTCATCTCTTCCATATCTCACTTTATCAAGAGTTACATGGCAATGATTTCCAAAATCGTGTACAATTTTGTGAATGGGCATTACAAAGACTATAAGGAGATTATATGTTTGTCACTAAAATTTTATTTACTGACGCTACATTTATAAACAATGGACAAGTAAATCTTCGCAACATGCATTTGGTGAGTAGAAAACTCACTCAATTGGATGAGAGAATTGAACAGAGACCTTGGTCTATAAACGTCTGGGCCGGAATTCTTAATGATAAAATCATTGATTCTTATTTTATCGATGGACCATTAAATAGTCGCAAGTATGCACAGATTTTAACAGACATATTGCCACTATTATTAGAAGATCTTCCACTGAACGTACCACAATCGATGGATTTCAGCAAGATGTCTTGCTCATTCTGCACGGATTACTACTGAACTGCTAAACAGAAAATTTGGAGATCGTTGGTTGGTCAGAAAATAACAGATAGGCCGCACGTTCTCCAGATTTAACACCTATGGATTTTTATTTGTAAGGAAAGTTAAAACAACAAGCGTACAGTGAAATGCCGATAACAAGAGAAGACATGAAGGAGCGTACAAGAAGAGCTTGCGTTGCGATTGATCCGAATGAAATTCGTCGTGCAGTGTTATCTGTGTCGACACGTTTCAGAAAATGTATCGATATTCAGAGTTACTTTGAACACTTGTTGTAATGGTACGAGGGCAAATCAATAAGTTCTTAGAAAATCTGTCAGAGGGCACTCGCAGTGTCATGTCATATTACTTTTTGACAAGTAACATCTTTCAGCTGATTACTGTCAAATTTTGAGCGGAAATTCATCGCGTGGTTTCATTTCTGTAGACGATTAAAGCGAACAACCTTTGTATTTTTTGCAAAATGGAAAAAAACGAATTCCATGCAGTGATCAAACATCTACATATGAAAGGTTTAACGAAAGAAATCAAAGCCTAGTTGGACAATGTTCATAGTACATCTGCATCAGCGTTTGTGACTGTATACAATTGGGTGAATGAATTTAAACGTGATCGTACATCCACATGTGATGCACCTCGTTCTGGACGTCCAATTGAGGCTGCTACACCAGAAATCATTGATAAAGTCCACGATATTGTTTTGACTGATCGACGAGCGAAAGTGCGCTTTGAGGCCACAGACATATCACATGGCACAGTGATTTCAATTTTGCATGACAATTGGGTATGAAAAAGCTATCGGCAAGATGAGTGCCGCGTTTGCTTACTGTGGACCATAAGTGGGCGACCGTGTGACGATTTTAAAACAATGTTTGGAGATGTTCTTCAACGTAATCCAGATGAATTTCTGCGTCGATTCATTACTGTGAACGAAACATGGATCCATTACTTCACACTCGAGACGAAGGAACAGTCAAAACAATGGACTTCACCGGGTGAACCAGCTCCGAAGAAGGCGAAGACCGTGAAGTCGGCCGGAAAGGTGATGGCCACAATTTTTTTGGAATGCACGCGATATAATTCATATCGATTACCTTCCGTCGAAGCAAACGATCAATGGCGATTACTACGCAGCCTTATTGGACCGTTTCAATAACATTTTAAAGAAAAAACGTCCCCATTTGGCGAAGAAGAAAGTATTCTTCCGTCAAGACAATGCACGGGCCGTGCCTGGCACT
>NW_017304299.1:0-8440 GCF_001594115.1 Trachymyrmex septentrionalis | reverse complement strand
CCCCATTTGGCGAAGAAGAAAGTGTTCTTCCGTCAAGACAATGCACGGGCCGTGCCTGGCACCGATGGTCAAATTCAACGAATTCCGCTACGAATTGTTTCCCTATCCAGCATATTCGCCAGATTTATCCCCCTGCGACTATTTCCTGTTTCCAAATCTAAAGAAATGGTTCGGAGGAAAGAAATTCACCACCAGAGAGTAGTTCATCGCCGAAACAGAGGCTTATTTTAAAGGGTTGGATAAATCATATTATTCGGACGGCTTTAAAAAGTTGGAGAATCGTTGGATCAAGTGTATCGAGTTGAAAGGAGACTATGTTGAGAAATAAAAATGAATCGATCAAAAAAAATGTGTTTTATTATGTTTTTCTAACAACTTATTGACTTGTCTTCGTAAGTACGCAAAGAAATAAATTAGTGGAATATTCGAAATGCCTTCACACAATTTATTTTCAATTACAGCTTTGATATGTTTAAATATACAGACTTTGTTATGTTTAAATAAATTTTCAATGTTTATTTACATACCGTGATACACTTGAACAATTAGCGGTATACCGACAAGAAGAGAAGACACGAAATTATTCGAAGAGTGAAGAACCTAGAAATAATTTATTTTCTATTACATTCAATTATTTTCCATTATTGACCTTGTGCGTAACCTTGATTGATCTTCAATTATAGGTCAATGTATTTGTCTTAAAATGCTCTATCAGAATGTAAGTAAAAAAACATATCATTCCATTCGAAAAACAGATTTGACCTTTGCTTATCCTCTCCCTTTACGCCTCCATCTACAAAATAATTATTGACATCACATTATATGCCCCTCGAAATCAAGCAACTTTTGTTTGACACTTTTTTTTCTATTGTTAAAAACAAGCAAGTTATTTAGGTTGTTTTAAATGCCCTTTCCTGTATATAATTATAATGGGGGGATTTCATCTTATATAAACGCTCCTGAGATAAAGCATTATGCTTTTTGTTTATAAGCATCTGGCACTCGTTGTTACGATACGAACGGCAAGAGGAAGACGGTAACACAACAACCGCCATGTTGTCAATTATGCATGAGCACCTATGTTGCGAATGTGATGTGATAAAAATTGAGGTTCCTTCGTTTTTTCAGGTCAATACATTTAAGTAATTTATCCAGGGTGATCGGAGATCAAGTTGTGCGATGATTAGAAATAATCACAAGGAAAAAATAAATAATTTGTAGGAGAAATTTAGATTCCGGCCTTGTAAGGCTTACGAAGATTATATGGGAGCTCACGCGGACTAGTTTTAAATGAAATTGAAATTGATCCAATAAGTTAATACTGTCGTTTATTTAAAAAAAAGGAATAGTAATTATATATTGTATGTGAGATAATTTATATGAGGGGAGTGCGAATATAGTTCCTACTCGCGAAGGCGACTGTTGTGACGGACTTTATTTCAAGATTATTATATTTTTCTACTGACTGACTGACCTTTTGTAGTTCTTTTATATTCTGGCAAAGAGTGTGTCTTCCAAGAACCAATCAACACTCTTCAAGATTTGGTAGAGCCTATACTCGCACTTGTTTTCTTAAGATAAAACAACATGGCTCCGCATAAGCCCTACTCTCGACACTAAAAATCTAAGTTTTATGTTAAGAATAAAAAATTCGATTTTCTTAATTAACATCCTTAGGCGAAGTAATGATATATTCTATAATAAATTTTAAATTGATTTTAATTTTATTTAAAGAAAAAGAAAAAAAGAAAAGGAAAAAAATGAAAATATTCATTTTTTCCTCGCATTCGGAAAGGTCTTAATATATTGTATAATACTACTTAATATATAATACTACTTAATTATTAGGCATATATGCTATTGTTCAATTATTTTAGAAAAAGGGCCTTCAAAAGAAAAGGAAAGATTGTAGAATAAATATTCTTTATCTATATGACGTATAAGGGTATACAAACATGAGCTATCTGTTTGAATGTTTAATAAAAAAACTAAATTTGTCCTGCTATAAAAGAGAAAAGAATTTTACAATATATAAAAAGTATGATAAAGTTTCGAAATAAAGATAAAATAGGGACATATCAAAACCAAGACGAAATACTAAACTAAAGATAAAATAAAAATAAGATATAAATCGTATATTTATAATAAGGAAAGAGAGAATTTTATCGGGATGTAACACTTATAAGAGCAAAGGATCTTAGGGAACAGGGAAACTGATTGATGCGCCATTGTTACTTCTTGCTGTTAGTTGTGCATAATGATCGCCATCTTATTTGGCTGAGTAAATTTACTGTTTTTACTCATTTCGGTACTGCCCAAATTGTCTCCACTTATAGAGCAAAAGCTAATAAAAAGAAATAGAAGAAGAAGATTGTTCTTACTTATACTGTGACGGTAGGCAAATATTTATTTTGTCAGAGAATGTCCAAAAGCGCGGGATGCCGGTAAACCAAAATATCTAATCTCACTAGTGATCGAGTAAACAACGTATATTGACGAAAAACAGATCAAAATTATTACTGAACAAAATACATATATATAATTTGAAGTGTCTTAAAGTGCAATTGTTATATTCAGCTGCCAAAAAAGTAAATATATAAGTATGATAACTTATAATGCGATTTGAACAATGATAGCTTTAATTGCATGTGTAGAAAATATCGTATTTTTAAGCAATCAATCCTAATCTGTAATTATTTTATTCAGTGAGTAAAAGTACAAATTCGGATACATTGTATAAAATGATTGAATTTAAAAAGGAAAGACCTAAGAATGTGTGGTTAACAAAAAATATAACATAGGGGCGTATCAGGGATAGAATGCGTACAAAGTTCATAGATCATATATGATCACAAGCTTGGTTCTTGCTTAGTACAATACGAGGATGGTCTCAGAAGTACCCGACCTGACGTACAGATGGCGGTTGTTGTATAACAAAAATCACTGTAGGGGAAAGCACCAACTTTCTAAAGCTTAACTATGAAGTTTGAAGACGCTACGTTGTTCAGTATTTGTTTGGCAGTCATCAATAGTGGACGATCTCGGTAAATTTGCAAAGATTGAAAAAATTGGTCATCGTTATGTGATACAATACTTTCATTTGAAAGGTCTTAGCCCAACCAATATCAAAGCCGAGCTGGATTCTACTCTGGAGGAGTCTGCTCCTTCGTTTACAACAGTAAAATATTGAGTGGCAGAGTTTAAACGAGGCCGTACGAGCTGCGAAGACGAACATCGCAGTGGTCGACCAAGTGGTCGACCATTCCAGAAATGGTGAAGAAAATCCACAAAATGGGTGACCGTCGATTGAAAGTGCGCGAGCTAGCAAACATGGTAAACATTTCAAAAAGTGCTGTACATCGCATATTTGCTGAAAATTTGGAGATGAGAAAGCTGTGCGCAAGGTGGGTGCCGCGCTTGCTCACAATCGAACAAAAGCAGCGTCGAGAGGATGTTTCAATCGGGTGTTTGGCGATGTTTCGCAGCAACAAAGCCGAATTTTTGCGCCGATTCATAACCATGGATGAAACATGGGTCCACCACGTCACATCTGACACGAAAGAACAGTCGAAGCAATGGACTGAAAAGGGGGAATCGACTCCGAAGAAAGCAAAAACAGTTCCATCGGCAGGCAAGGTCATGGCGTCAGTTTTCTGGGATGCGCGTGGCATAATTTTCATTGATTACCCTCAGAAAGGAAGAACAATCAATGGCGAGTATTATGCGAACTTATTGCAGCGTTTGGGTGATGAAATCAAGGAAAAACGGTCACATTTGGCGAAAAAGATAGTGTTGTTTCATCAAGACAATGCACCAATTCACACATCCATTATCGCGATGGCCAAAATCAATTAGTTAAAGTTTGAATTGCTTCCCCACGCACCCTATTCGCCAGATTTAGCCCCCTCGGATTATTTTCTCTTTCCAAATTTGAAAAAATGATTCGATGGTAGAAGATTTACCAACAATGAAGAGGTGGAGTCTGCGGTTAATGGCTATTTTGAAAAATTCAACGGTTCTTACTATAAACAGGCCATCGAAGCTATTGAACATCGCTGGGAAAAGTGTATCGAGCTAAAAGGAGATTATGTTGAGAAATAAAGATATTTTTTCCGAAATTTTTTGTGTTTTCTTTGTTAGATCGGGTACTTCTGGGACCATCCTCGTAACTGCGGACTCACTGCGACTAACTGCGACCTACTGTCTGCCACTATTACTCTAATTCTTTTCACTTCTGCGGACGGCCTTACTCTTCTGCGGACTTTTGACGGACTCTCTTTTCTACTCCGCTGTCGCGCTTCTTATATCCCTGTCACTTCCCTTTCTCGCAAGCATCTCCCACTCTTACGATATCCTACTCTGTCGGGTCCCCTCCGTGTGCGCTTACGGTGCTCATATTACTACTCGCGCTGTCAATCGTATTTACCGGTTTTATTTGGACACCCGGTATATCCCTGCTTAATTGCCACGTTAAGTTTCGATTTTTCCCTTCTGATGATCAACATTTAGTTTTTCGCGGTATTCCCTCCCGTCTGGGTGAAACCTTGTTTCAGCCATTTCACGTGATCAATTTCGGTTTTTTCCGACGTTACTTTTCTTTATTCTGGTAAACTTCACGTTCTCCGTTTCTAATTACATGCTTTTGTTTCCCCCTAATTTCGTTTTAGTTCAGAACTCATATTTTATTTAATTTTCTCCAACGTTAGGTTAACTGCTTAATTAAAACTAGCTATGCTACGTTTTCTTTTTTTTATTATCTTTTATCCCTGGCCTGCGCCATCGTTTTTCAACTCGCAAAATCAAATCTCCCTTCTGACTCTAACCTCATTTATTATTCTTACTGTTACATGACTTCTACCTACATGTATCTATATCTATACTTATATTAAGCCCAAAATTATCACCTTCACCTAATTATTACATATTCTTATTATTACTAATATTCTAACCTAAATATTTTATTACTGATACTTATATTCCTAACACTTATATCGTTGCTTATAACTCATTATTTATTATTATATCTTAGCAAAATACCATAATTTGTCAATAATTTTCTTTTATATATAACTCTCCTCTCTGCACCAACCAGCCGGATCCTGGTTGCGACTCCCTTCCGGTCGCAGTGTACATGTTCGTCGTTCCGGATTGGATTTCGACTCAGAACATCTACGTTGGTATCACTCTTACCAGCCTTATGTATGATCTTATAGTCATACTCTTCTAATTTCAATTTCCAGCACATTAATCTCGAGCCTGGATCATTTACATTAAAAAGCCCGACTAATGGTCTGTGATCAGTTACGATAGTAAAGATCGTACCGTATAGATATGCGCGAATATATTTGACAGCCCAGACTATCGTTAGTAATTCTTTCTCCGTAGTATTATAATTTCGTTCGGCTTTACTTAATATTCGGCTCGCGTAAGCAATCGGACGATCTTGACCTATGGGGCCTTGTGATAATATTGTACTATTGTGATAATACATCCAATTGCAAGGTCCGACGCGTAGTTACTAAGAATTGTCGAGTGAAATTCGGGTAACTTAATATAGGTGCTGTTGTAAGCTTCACTTTTAATAATTCGAATGCATTCGAATGCTCCATTTTCCAGTCGAATGTAACTCCCTTTTTTGTCAAGCTTGTTAGAGGCTTCGCAATTTTTAAAAAGTTTTCGATGAATTTTCGATAGTATCCGGCTAATCCGATAAACGATTGTATATCCTTAATTTTTTTTCGGCACAGGAAAATCCTTCACAGCGCTTAATTTTCTCGGATATGGATGTATTCCTTCTTCGGTTATTATATGTCCGAGATATATTACTTCCTTTTGTAGAAACTCGCACTTATCAGGTTGTAATTTCAAATTATATTCATGTAATCATTGCATTACCTCGACAAGATGCTTATTATGTTCTTCTAGGTTTGGTCCGCAAATAACTATATCATCTAAGTAGCATCTCAAATGTATTCTCGTGTATTCCCGCTAATATCATATTCATTAATCTTTGAAATGTTGCGGGTGCATTTCTTAATCCGAACGGCATTTGATTAAATTCATAATGTCCGTGCGAGATAGAGAAGACAGTTTTATTTTTGTGTTTCTCACCTATAGGAATTTGGTGATATCTCAATGCTAAATCCAATGTAGAGAAATATTTGGCGTTTTCTAACTGGTCTAAAATGTTGGTCATGTTTGGTAGAGGAAATGAGTCGCCTATGGTTAATTCGTAAAATTTCCTGAATCTACCACTACTCTAAATTTGTTTTCCTGAAGCGTCGCTCTTTTTTAGAACGACCATTAGTGGCACGTTCCACTGACTCGCGCTAAGACGAATAATATCATATTGTAGTATTTTCCTTATTTGGTTAACCTCTTCCTTATGTTTTTCTGGCAATAAGATTGCACATTTACCGGTGCACTTATCGGTGCATTTATCGGTGCGCATATTAATCCCATGCACTACCGCTGTTGTGTGCGTTAATAGGTCTCCTTCTAAGTGAAAAATGTCATTGAAATCCTAGCATATTTGCTTGATGGTTTTCTTTTCTTCTTTATTTAAATGCTTCTTATCTGCGTAAAACGCTTCTACACGCTCATGCCGCGGAAGTATTAGTGTGCTGCTTTCGTTACCTGTCTTTTGCAGTATGTGTACGCTTTTTCGGTCATTCGTCCGTAACTCTTTTATTGTTACGAGTGGTAATTATTTCGACGTTTTCTCCTGTAGTATTTAACATGGGCACGTATAATTATCGGATGTTACTAGGTAATTCCCAATAAATATTCTTGGTACAGTTTTTTCTGATTCAACTATTTCCATATGATTTTTATTTGTAACCACTCGCACTATCGTTTCGCTGCGGGAAGTCAGCGTTATTTTCCTGTACGGGTAAAGTTTCAAATTTATCAATTTGCAAATAATTTTTTTGATCGCTTTTAATTTTGTGCTTTTATATAAAATCCATTGTGAGAATTCTTTCGTAGTCGACAGGAAATCATCTCTCACGACATGCATAGTATGTCGTATTTCCTTGTCGTCTAAACGCACCGTTGCTCTCACTTTTCCGATTATCTTTACTTGATGGCCTGTCACGCCGGTGAGGGCCATTGGCTTTTCTTGTGTAAGTGTCTCGTTTTTTAAGTTTCCTATTTTAATTAAAGTAAGTATCTAATAGCGCCTGTATCTAATAATAGATTTATCCAATCTTTCTTTGATCGGTAGTATTACAAGTCCAAGGAGTATTCGCATATCTCCCGGCCACTTGTGTAATTTGATGCTCACTAACAACTCGCGTTTTTCGCGTCTTCTTTTCTCCTTTTCTTCTTCATGCTAACGTACGATAATTCTTCGCTCTCGCTTTGTCGTTTGTTTCGTCTTCTCTGAACAACTGTGTTTACACGCTTCGTCTTACGGTCAGTGTCTCGCTTTGCATATTGCTTCGACTCCTTGTCGGGCCGTCCGTTCAATGCCCAGCACTTGTTTCTTTTATATCTTGCTTTTTTGGTGCAAAATTTGTTAATGACATTTATACTTGCTGGTTTATCGGCTCGGGGTAATGAAAATCTGTCGCGCTTATATAGCTTGATTTTTGATAGCCTTGACTCTTCTGTGTTGGTCCGTCAGCATTCCGCTTATCGGATGAGGACAGCTTCCGCCATACTTCTTAGTTCGCATTTTTTAAGTTTACAATTTATATTTGCTCAGGATCTTCTTTTATATTAATTATTTAAAAGCATCTTTAAGTATATTTAATAAATTGATTTTGGCAATTATTTATTTAATCTTTTATATTTCTGACACTTTCGTGGCAATTGTCACTTGTGCAATTAACACTCGTCACAACCGTGGTTAAGAGTCTGTCGGCGATCGCGGGAGTAACATCGATGGGACGCATACCGATAGTTCGATGTTTGCGCGCGTTGTAATTTGATACGAAACGCGGCAAAATGTCGATCTATTTGTAATTTCCATTGTGCATAAATTGTTTCCACATGTCGTTCTTCAAAGAATAGTTGAACCGTTAGCCTTCATTACGGAATACGTAGAATAATGGTTGATGTTGCGTTTCTTCAAGAGTTTATGCATCAGAGTTGTAAAATTTTTTTCTTCTATCAGTATGCAAATTTATAAGATATCTTCCATCATCTCAAATTATCTTTGCAATCGCCTTCGTCACCTCATTTCTGTTCTTGGCTTTGAGCGGTTCGGCCCATACATGCTTACTCAGCACGTTGATAACAATGAGAATGTAGTGGTAACCTCTATTGAATTGCGTATAAGGACGCACCGACTCGACTACATCCGTCTGCGACAGGTCGTCGTATCCTTATATTATGACGTGCCTTCGCAAAAAAATTCTTCTCGCCGAAGCATGCAATTCAATCAACCAGTAGCCGGGTCATAAAATTTTGGAGTTTCACTTTCCCACTCTATCGA
>NW_017304298.1:0-460 GCF_001594115.1 Trachymyrmex septentrionalis | reverse complement strand
TAAAAGAAGTATTTCTTTTTTATTAATCTCTAGCCCATTCGATTGACTTTAATAATTATATATATCATATTATAGATATAATAAGAAATTCAACCATTTTATCTGCTCTGAATTTATTTCATAACAGTGACACATAGACGCCTGTTTGATATTTATTTTAAAAAGGTAACCAATAATTGTATAGTGACGTAGATAATAATATATTACATTATTCAGATGATAATGGTTAGGAAGTATAGATATAATCGCGGTGATAGTCGTTATGATATCCCGAAGATCGTACACCTTATTTTTCTAATAAACGATATAAAACGGATAGTAAAAGAAATACGTAAAATAGCTCCATATAGTCAAGGTATACAAGCAAGAGAGATACGGTTGTCCAAGAAAATATTCGAACAAGCCCAAACTGCAGAACGAGCCAATGATTAATAATGGTGCTAGCGCTGTCTGTAGAGTC
>NW_017304297.1:0-1215 GCF_001594115.1 Trachymyrmex septentrionalis | reverse complement strand
TATTATATTTGAAAGACCAAATAGTGTACGTATTGCAAAGAGTGTAAATTGCTACGCTTTTTTTTCCAAAAATTGACATGTAATGTATACACTGTAACAAAAAAAAATGCAGAATGTAAATATAAACGCGTCAAGTATATTAGTATGTTTCACGATATTAATAATTAATGTATAAATATATTATAGCCAATAAAGGTAAATAGAATCATTAAATTAAAAATCAACGTCGGAGAATGTCTTTAGTAATTAATCGTACTTTAAAAACAGATCTGATACAATTAGAAACGTATGGGTCATTTCAAGTATTCGAATAACGCAGTTTACTTATGCATGCGTTATAATGCATATTTATAAAGTTATTTTTTATTTTATACAGATGTCCAAAAATCGCCCGCAATATTTCAAGAAGTAATTCGGGAACCAAAAAGGAAAAAAGAAAGCAATATAACGATTAATTCGGAAATAAGCCATTTTCGAATTATAACTATTTTTATATTAAGAAAGTTTTAATTTATTTTTTATAATCACAATTGTAACTCATTGTGTTTTAACATAAATAATGACGTTAAGGTTTATTTTGGCGTTATAAGTTTTATTTAAAACATTTTTTTTATTTTAATAGGCGGACACCAAGTGGGCTATATCTCCACGTGATGCATCTGAATAAAATAGTTCGGTTTTTGGGAAAAATAGTTCAAAATGTAGTTAACACTATGAAAAAATTAAAAATAATTACAAAAATCAATTATAATTTTTTAACATAAACGTGGTTATAATTCGGAAACGACTTTTTTCCGGACTTATGTTTATATTATATGTACAGCTTTTATTCCTTCTTTTGAGTCCCAAATCGTTTCCGGAAGCATTGCGGGCGACTTTTCAGATATCTTGTATACTTACCAGTTATTTTTATTAATACTCTTGTTTTATTGGTATATTTTTATATTTGTGTATTAATTATTATCTTTGTGCTTCAGAATTATAAATTGCTTGGTGCATTTCTGTGTTTGTGTTTGAAAATAGTTGTGCTTATTAAACGTATCATACTGCATATTAGCATATTACGATAAAAAATGCTATCAATCATAACATCATTCATGCTACAGAATTTCTTTTTTCATATCTCAAAATAATAAATTAAAAAAAGACTGCTATCATTTACATATGCGCGGAGCATAAATAAACAGGAAATGCATAAGTTAAATTACTATAGAC
>NW_017304296.1:5454-9609 GCF_001594115.1 Trachymyrmex septentrionalis | reverse complement strand
AAGTACTAGTTAAAGAAAAGAAATAATGCCGCAATCTTGTTATACGAGTACATAGAACGCTCATTGCCTATACCTCCAATGCATTGGGCTGAAGCCAAGATAGGTGCGAGAGAGAAAGATAAAACTAAAATTCGTAATGCGCATGCTCAGTTCCGTTCGTCAATCCATTCCGCTATTCCGCATTCCGGTTACCCAATCATAGTTTGTAATTATTTGACGTTGTATACGACAATCAATCGATAAGTAGTGAAAAATGAAATATTACTTATTGTTCTGTAGCAATACGAAGAAATCGGCTTCGTACAATGCGTAAGTAAATAAATATGTGATCAAATACCGTTGATTTAGAACTTGTGGGATGTTACATGTATGACGTATTTATTGCACTGTAAATAGGTTTCCACAAAGTGAGGAAATTCGGGCGAAGTAGCGGTCGTTTTGCAGAATCGAGGAAAATGTTTTGAATACGGACACAAAGTTGTGTTTGAATCATTTCTAAGAAGATGATATTATCCGCAAAGCAAAAAGGTTCAGTTGTAAAGGTGAATGCTGTGTCATGCATTCGTAAAAAACGTACATATCCAAAAGACGACAGAAATGTAATATTGGCAGGTAAATTTTATTGATTTTGTCTGCATAATTAAGGTATTTTGTACAAAAGTCATTAATAAATAAGTAATGAAGGGAATTGTTCAGTAGGTAGCAACGTCAACGCAGCCGATAAAAATGGTATTAAAGAAACAATTTTTAACAAGGTTAAAACACTATACGCAGAAGTTTCTTACGGAGGTACTGGCGAGAATGAAATGGTTATTAGCATGGATTGGAACAATTCATCTATGACAGGTACAGTTACTACCATTTTACATTAATACATCGACTTGTGTTGTAGCTATTGTGGCGTAATTGCAGTTAAATCTTTGTACTCAGATCAAAAAGTGCCATTTCGACACATACCAAGTTTTATCATAAACATTTGTTAGACTCGCTTCTTAACATGCAGTATGACATGTGATATCAATTTTTGATTAATTTGATTATTTCTTCCTCATGTTTAGTCCCAATCCCTATAGACGGTATCACAGATGGTACTTTATTTAAAAATATTTGTTTATATACATATAATATATGTATATACGTATGTTATATTTTAATAGCAAATCTGCCATTGACATCAACTTCTAAAAATGGCGAAAACTCAGAAGCAGTTGTTGGGATACCCTTACGCAGGATCCCTCGTTGGTGGCATTCAAAGTCCAGATTTACAATCGCCTAGGAAAGCAAAAAGAGCGTTTGATATCACGAGGAGAATTGTTCACAAGCAACGCAAAATAATTGAACACTTGCAGCAAGGAGATCTCAAAGGAGATTACGTCTTTGCATCAAAACGATGGAGTAGCTCGTGGAATACTTGAAGAAAAAATATCTATTGGAAGCAAGCACTGCAGAATTTAATGGTAATTTCGAATGCATTATAACCGATTCATAATTTTTAAATATTTCTAGGAAATGTTATTAACAATAATTGTCAGTGCAATGTGAAGTGTGAATTTAATTAAATAATTTAAAAATTACCTACAATAATCGCAATTGTAATATTTAATATTTAAATTGGACACATGAATTGTACATGAAAAAAATGATGTTAATTAAACCGAGATATTTTTACTAATTTTTCGTATACATAATGATATTGTTAGACTATTTTAAAATATAATTAATTAAATAAGAAAATATTAAAATATAACATATTATACTATTTTACGATATCGTCATTGTCATCATTTTTTCCATACATGTCCTGTTGACAATACATTGAATGTCAGTAAAAAAAAAGTTAAAATGAAAAAGGCTGGGAATATGAGAAAAATAATCGACTGTGATTGGTCAATTTTTTACGGCTTTACGGCTTAGGGTCTCTTAAAGCGAAGTTGTGGACACAGTCTAACACGTTAAGTATAATAATAATGAAATGTAATATCTAGGTCGAAGTATCACCCGTAATGAATGAAATATTTCAACAATGAAAGGGCGCAAGGAAAATGTATTCAGCGAAACTCAAAACATTTGCTTTGACGTTAAATTTTTATTCAGCAAAGGCGTATCGGTACGTTCGGGAATTTTCTCCCGAATTCTTCCACTATTAGAAAATGATATGCGAGCGTTGATGGTCAACCGGATTTTACGAAGGAATCTTTGGACGCCCTACGATGTAAAGTCGAAAACTCCGATATTTTGTAATGTAGTGGTAGACAAAATGTCGATTAAAGAAAAAGTATTTTACGACAGAAAAGAATTTCAAGGATATGTCAATGTAGGACAATGGATGAATGATACCGCTATACCGAGAAAAGCAAGGTAGGCATTAGTCTTTATGTTCGCGTTATACGAGCATTGGAAATTTCCCGTTGCTTATTTTTTAATCGACTCACTGAACGGGGAAGAGAGAACCAGTTTATTAGAGCAGTGTTTGCGGATAGTTCACGAGACTGGAGTCATAGTGCACTCGGTTACATTTGATGAAGCAATGGTTAATTTAAGCATATGTACAAATTTAGAGGTCAATTTTGAAGTGGAAGAATACTTCAAACCGTACTTCTCTCATCCGGTAACAGGAGAAAAAGTGTTGTGTTTCCTGGACCAGTGCCACATGTTGAAATTGGTGAGGAATACATTGGACGAAAAATTAAAGCTTCGTTTTAAGGGAAACAGTATATTATGGGAAAATATATTGTAGTATCTCTTCAGAAATTGGAGGAGAATGAGGGTTTGAAATTTGTCATTCATATACATATTATATATATATAAAATATAAAAAAGACAGAATTTTAATAAAATATAAAAGAATACGAAATAAAATAGGTAAAGAAGATAAAGCAGAATATAATAAATTAAACCTATTTAAATGTTCAAAACCTAAAGTAAATAGTAAAAAAGAGAAAATACCTTGCAATGCGCAGTCCAACTTAATTAAAATGTGGTATGAGAAAAAGTTGTTGAGTCAAAGATTGAAACTGTAATATATTTAAATAGAAGCAAACTTGTGATGAGGACCACTCTTTATTCTCAGCCAGTAAGTAATGAAAAGTGACGACCAGTAGGAAATTAATAGCGTTTTCTTTTGACTGCGCTATCGCCCACTAGTGCAACACTCAGATAATGTACCGTGTTTCCATGGCTGGTAATAAGCAAACTCATTCGGTGTACACGCACAGAAATGGCGTTCGGCGCGCGGCGCTACACACTCGTACCAAAGCGCACACGTACGCGTTACTGGAGGAGGCGAGGAGGGAGCGCGAAGGGAGAAAGTAGTGGGCGGCGCTCCGATATTCTGTCCTTAATGCAAGGCGATTGAGAGAGAAAGCGTAATTGAACGTGATGCTTGCGGTGTCCTTTCGCTGTTTCAGAAATTTGTTAATACGAGTGAGATATCTCAGTGTCTCTCGCTCGTCAATATTATTCATAATAATACTTTTATTATGCACAAAATGTAATTATGCATAAAAATTTTTAATACTGTAAAAAATTTCTGTGCATAATTACAACATTAATGCGTAATTTTAAGACTCATTGTAATAGCTTTGCATGCATTTATAAATTTGCAGTATACAAATGAAATTAATATTTTGTATCGCAAGATCGCAAAATTAAATTTACACTTAAATATAAGAACATATAATAAAATAAATAAAAAAAAATTTTAATTTATAAAAAATATGTATACATTATATCATATATTTATTTATTTATTTTATTATATGTTATTATTTGTTATGGCCAAATGCCAGGGGACACCATTTCTGCCAATCCGTATTTCCGTGGTTACGGTGCAAATTTTATGCACAAAGTGAGATTTTGCTACACCGTCTCAAAGGGGCGGTGTACAGTCAATGTGACATTTAAAATTTGAAAATGGAAGTCAAGCGGGAATAGGGTTTTAGCGCAATAATGATGTAGTGTACATGGTGTGCACCACTCTAATGTAGTGTAGCGCTTACACGCAACTGATGCGATGCGAGACTGCACCCAGTGTATCCCAAGGGAAAACACTATAAGAAATATGTGTAGAAAGAGTAAAATAGAAAAGGAAAAAAATAGGAGGGGAAAAGAGATTGCATGGAAGATAGGACTCTGGTAGAGCTTCCGTATCATTAT
>NW_017304296.1:1738-5354 GCF_001594115.1 Trachymyrmex septentrionalis | reverse complement strand
ACTATAAGAAATATGTGTAGAAAGAGTAAAATAGAAAAGGAAAAAAATAGGAGGGGAAAAGAGATTGCATGGAAGATAGGACTCTGGTAGAGCTTCCGTATCATTATGCCTATCATTATGCCTATTTAAGCCCTGTCTGTTTATGTGAACTATTTTAGAAATTAAACGTTTATTATAAGAGAGTTTACTATCTAATATTTTAACATTTTTCTAATCAAAATTACGGTTACATATAACTCTATAATCCGTGATAACCGAAGGAGATTCCGATTTCTTTTTTATATCCGACACATGTTCTTGTCTCTTTCTCTCTCTGCAGTCTAGTTTTTAGTTTCCTCTTAATCTGGTCAACATAACTTCGCAATCTGTTTCGGGTCGGGCGACGACTTTCATTAAGACCGTAAACCCGTGAACGTGAAACTAGATAAATGCAGGTTCAGGATCGGGATGCCCACGAGGTGTAATAATGGCCGTTTACTATATTGGCTACTACAGTTTAATAGTTTCACAGTGGTTCACAATACGCTCGATACCGTCTCGATCACTACGCCTCAGGTTCGCGACGGGATGGTGGGTGTGCGCGTCACAAACTTAACAATTCGAGGATTCTTCGAAAGTTTTACGGATGTTGCGGGCAGAATACCAGCGCGGTGTCTCGTGTCCCACTGACTCTCGCCCCGGCGGAAGTCCGCGTATCGCAGGCGGATATCGATACGCGCGCCGCGCTTCAGTCTCAAGCCTTCTTGCGAAGTCGAATTACACACCGGTAATGGAGCTGCCGATGTAGCATCATTATCATTAGTTCGCATGGTAATACATATGCGAACACAATCTTCACAGGAAATTTTGTAAATCACACCCTGGTGGGAGAGAGTCTAGTTAGTCTTTTCCTCTTTTAATGTATTTTTTCAATGAGTTTGGAATTGTATAAGATAGTTTGCAACCAAGTTTAAATGCTATGGGTAAGAAACTTTCGGAAACACGTTTAACATAAGGTACTGTAAAATATTTTGTGTGGTCTTAATTTTCTTATTTAAATTAATGTCTATATTTGTTAGGTGCGTTCGTACATTTATATAGACCGAATATTGCCGCGCCGATACACCCGCGAGCATTTACATGTACGCGAGTGACGTCACGAGACGGCGCAAGCGCAAACGGAAAGGAAACACCAAAGTGGTGTGTGCTCGCCTCATGGCGGGGTCTTTTTCTGCTCGTCGCCAATCTTTTGGAACGAGAGCAAAATAAAGCATCAGTGAATTGAGTGTGGGTACTTGAATCTTTTATCGCGCACCCTTCCCGTACAAACCAAGATATAACAATATTATTGCTATTATTGTAAATGTAATAATTTTACCTTTTTTGTATTGTCGAAAAAATAAAATTCAAAGGGTATCCATTGTCTAAAAAAATATTAATGGCCTCAGTCAATTCTTCTGGTGAAGTCGTGGATGAGACAGTAGTACAATTCTATCAACCGCATCAATAATGACACCCTTTTTATGACAAAACAGATAATAAGAATAAAAATTAAGGAATCTTCCTGAGAAAGTTGGCTTATGATATTTGTAAAAAATAATTCTGTTTTCATCAATAATAACTGTTGTATCTAAAAAATTCAATCTATCCTTAGTATCTATTTCCATGATGAACTGAAGTCTAGTGCAAGAATTGAAAACATCTTGGATTTTATTTAATGAATTACCTGTTAAAATGGTATCGTCCACATACCGAAAATAAAATAATAATTGTGCGCGAGTGCACCGCGCGAAAGAATGAAGCGAGAGGCACACGGCTAATATAACGCACAAAAGTTAGAAGAACTACAGTCCTTTGTAGTTTAACAAAAGAGTTACTTTAATTCTTACCACAATAAATTCAACACAAATTGACGAATATTTTAGCAAAGTATTAAACACAATTCTTTTCTTACAATTTATCTCACCCGATTGCAATAGAAAATCGCGGCGATTTCTCGGCGGTTCTCGAAGAAGGTTTTCCTTATGGCGGTTCTACGTTGCAGTTTTTTCACGGCGGTTTTTTAAACGATGCTATAGCGAGATTCTGAGCACTAAGAGAGAGAGAGAGAGAGCGGCGACGATCGGCGCATATATTGCCTTCGTGGCTCGGAATCTCCTCTTGATAATGCCCAATAAAAATTTGCTACAATTGTCATTTTTACGTGGCATTCGTTGTATAATAATGATTGGCGCCTCGAATTCTTTTCCTTCGACTTTCGACGTAACAGTCATGCGCGACAGAAAATCCGCGCGTGGGATTGATGGTCGCGCGTGACGTGTTCGTCGGAGCGCTGCGCTCGCGCGCGGGATTGAATTGTTCTCGAACCTTCGATGGTCCGTTGTCGTTGTCTGTGTGTGTGTGTGTGTGTGTGTATAAACAAATTAATTTATTACAAAAACGACAAATTAATAACTCTTTTGAGAATTGAGATTGTGCTCGAGATGCATTCTCTGACTTATTTTATACACACGTCCAACGACATTGATGTTAGTTAAACGATAAAACTCATTATTTTTTTATGAATTTATGATCTCAAACAATGATTGAATAGATAATCTCTCAATTGCCACAGTTTCTAAATCTTGTATAACAATCTCAGCTATAATGGGGAACACACAGGGGTACCAAAAATCTGTTCATAAAATTTTCCACTAAAAAAAAACGTGGAATTCATTAAGCGAACGGCTATGAGAAATTCGTCTAACTGTATATTAGTTTTCCAAGAAATGTGAACCCATCTTTTACTAATGCTCTCAGATGCAAGTTCCATGGGAACATTAATAAAAAGGGAAACTTAAAAATATTCGAAGATGGCTAAACAAATATAAAATATAAATAGTAAAGAGCATACAGCCACGACAATAGCAAAAATGAGTCATATATTTAAAAAATTCACAAAAAATGAATAAGTAGACGTTTCGGTCAAGATTTGACCATCATCAGTACATAAAAGATGACAATTACAAAAAATATACAATTTATAGTAGTCGGAAGATGTTATAATAAAATAGTTCTTTACTATTTATATTTTGTATTTGTTTAGCCACCTTCATCATCGGTCCTCGGTTCAGCATATGGATAGATTGAAAGTAGTATATGGGTAGCCATGGGGCGTCACAACAAACCCCCTCCACGTCTCCCTCTGGCGCCATGGGCGTGGCCTAGCCGGGTCAGTCAGCCGAAATGGAGCGTTCTGATTGGCTCGCCCTATACTCACCCAAGATTTGATTGGTTCGCCCTATACTCACCCAAAAGGTGATTGGAGAGGGTGGGGGGTAGAGGGTCTTAGACGAAATAGAGGTTTGAAAAATGGTGAGTGGGGATTTGGACTTCAGCATTCTTTGTCGCGCGGCTAGAGTACGAACAGAGGGGGATGGGGGGATGAATACCTGTCTAATCTTATGACGGTCGCTTTTGTTGTCGCAGGGGGGCGACGTCTCCGACGTGTAGGCGATTCGGTGAATGTCTGATAAAGGAAATCTTATACGGAAAATTTGTAGCCCTAGAGAGAGACTTGCTTCTGTTCGGAAGAATTTTGGGGGGAGAGGTAAAACAGGAACGAACACGTTGCGACGCGTCGTCTTCGAGCATTGCT
>NW_017304296.1:0-898 GCF_001594115.1 Trachymyrmex septentrionalis | reverse complement strand
CTTCAATGTTGCGAGCGATTTCGTGTTTCTGATTTTTAAATTGAATTGAAGAAGAATTCTCGCTGTCGGTTTCTTCGCTCTCGACGACGCTCTCACTCCAATTTCCCGAGGAAAGGTTATCATACTTGAATTGTTGCTATGTCGTACAGTTAGCCAGCGTTTCAATTTGTAAGCGTTGCGTAAGGCGCAGAGTTTCGGCGCTGGCTCGAAATCCATGTTGCGTGCAGCGTTGTCCACGGTCCTCGAAATCTGGTAGATTTTTGAAAGCCGGCGAAATTCCCTCCAGATTATATACGTTTCTAGAAAGAAGATTGCTCAGATATCGAGTCTTCTCTTATCCTTTGGTATAGATGTAGCGAGCGTGTCGTGTAATGTCACGCAGATGTATCGTAAAGTTTTTTGGATTGACGTCTCCATCGAACCATTCGATTCCATGATAATTTCGTATAAGCCAGTTGTTTTCTCGTTTTGCTCTCACGGGTAAATCTTCAAATGGGCAGGGTGACGTCATAATCCAATGTCCGGTGATCGCAGCGTTAATCGCTAGAACCGCGACTTCTTTCGGAATAAAGTTTTCTTCAACATCGCGAAAACCTTGTATGTCGATGACTATATCCATTATGATATTATATTCGAATTTTTGCTACTCTTTTTTACGTCACGAAACGCTGGCGTTGGTGTCACGAACAAGACTGAAGCTTTTTCGTATTCTCTCGTCCAATTAGACGGGAAAAAATGCGCAGTAGGGGGGAGGGAAAATAATTTTCTCGCGAAAGCCGTACTATCCCCCGTAATTAACCGGAAAAGTCGACAATAACTTGACGCGAAGAATCGATTTCTAAAACGTTATTAAACTCGGCATAGACGATTCAATTAATAGTCGCAGAAAGAGCTTTTT
>NW_017304295.1:0-333 GCF_001594115.1 Trachymyrmex septentrionalis | reverse complement strand
AGTGGCTCGAATTTGGGAATCACTGCAACAAGGAGCGCGTCCCATTCGTTGTCTACGCCGACCTGGAGTGCGTTTTACGGAAAACGGAACCCGAGAGGGAAGATGCGTCATCGTACGCGTATCAATGGCATGAGGTATTCAGCATAAGCTACTACGTGCGTTGCTCGTACGATGACGCGTTATCGTCGTATCAGTTCCGTCGCGACAAAGATTGTATAGCGTGGTTCGCGCGACAACTCAACGATTTGGCGCATCGCGTGAAAAATATCGTATCCGCCAACGTGCCCATGGAAACGTTGTCGAAAGAACAATGGGAGGCGTACCGTAGCGCGA
>NW_017304294.1:278-560 GCF_001594115.1 Trachymyrmex septentrionalis | reverse complement strand
ACAGCAGTTTTGCTGACGTTTCTAACCATTTGCAAGCTACCATAGTACATTGTATCATATTTTATGTTAATTACTTTGTTAACATGTAATCTTTTTTATAGAGTTGTGCAATGAACTAAATTAAAAAAAAATTTTTGTAACAGATCAATTTTAATGTTTACGTTATTATAACATAACTGTTTATCTCTGTCACATTTTCTATACACATTGCAACAACAATTTTTACTCAAATATAAAATTACAATAATTTTGTTCTGTGTCGCATAATCGATCAATATGATT
>NW_017304294.1:0-214 GCF_001594115.1 Trachymyrmex septentrionalis | reverse complement strand
GCCAAAGGAATACCAAAGACTACGTAACTGGATAAATCGCATAATAATCGGATGGATTGTATATATTTTTTATCAAATAGCATATAATAATGTTGTTGTTATTTTTGTTTTGCAATACGACACAACATTTTGGACTATAACGTTAAATACATTTCTGTTTAAATACTCGGAGAATGTCATTATCGTAAGTGTTCTGATTTCTGCAGCTATTCTT
>NW_017304293.1:0-944 GCF_001594115.1 Trachymyrmex septentrionalis | reverse complement strand
TATATTTACAATTATATATATTATATAAAATTTTATATATATATACTCGTATATATATGCATTTTTATAATGTTTATTTTTATAATATCAAAGATATATATAATTAATTGCATATAGAATTTAATTTAAGTTGATTTTTGGCTTCTATCTTTTTACTCACTATTAAAATTCAGCTATCGATATATTGAATAAAAAACAAAAATAATATAAGAATTGACTTATACGAGTATGTATAAATTTAGATTATGGAAAAGAAGCGAAACTGTAATGCAATATAATCTGTTATTACAAAATCGAGTCTGGCTGTCATATGGAATTAATTGTCAAAAAGCTAAAAATTCGATCATGTGGCAATATATTTTGTTTTTGTTTTTGTGGATTGCTGATGTAATATTAAAATTGTTATGTAAAATGATTTGCACCAAAAATATCGTGTATATTATTTATAATCACTTTTAAGAAAATAAAACTCGTAAGTAAATTTTTTTTATTTTCTTTTTTGCGTTTATATTAATTTTTGGCATTACCAATTGCGATTTAATTGTAATCATAGAAAATAATGTGCTCTAGGTTAGTTAATTATTATTGTTACGAAATTTGTAAGTACAATCTCTTTTACTAAAAATGGCTATATGTAATAAATGAACAAAGTTTAGATAATCAGTCAACTTTAATATTGTTTAGTTTTCCTACTTAACAATATAATTTTTCCTACTCAACAATATAACTAGATCGACATGTTTTTAAAGCATACTTATAAGCATAATATTTGATACATATCAAATAACGCGATAACGGTGCCATATCATGTAAAGATATAGAGAAAAAAATCGAACAAGCTATGAATTGGAATTTTATTAGAATTCTTTATCGGAGTAAATACTGAAACTCTAGAAAATAATATGTATACATCATAGCAAAAGTGCTCTAGCCATAATATTATA
>NW_017304292.1:0-262 GCF_001594115.1 Trachymyrmex septentrionalis | reverse complement strand
CACGTGACCTTGACCACACGTGACCTTGACCACGTGACCTTGACCACACGAGACCTTGACCACGTGACCTTGACCACGTGACTTTGACCACGTGACCTTGACTACACGTGACTTTGACCACGTGACCGTGACCACACGTGACATTGACCACACGTGACCTTGACTAAGTGACCTTGACCACACGTGACCTTGACCAAGTGAACTTGACCACACAAGACCTTGACCAAGCGACCTTGACCACACGTGACCTTGACCACACGTG
>NW_017304291.1:8200-8445 GCF_001594115.1 Trachymyrmex septentrionalis | reverse complement strand
CAGTTATTACGTATGAATAAGTTATAAAAGCTTAGGCTAAAGTCGGTGCATTGAGATAACTAGTAAAAATTAATAATTGTAAAATATTTTTTATAAAAAACCGAGATCAAAAAACTGTATGGCATATGCGCTATATTATAATATTTTTTATTTCTTTAGTAACATGTACACAAATCAATGTAAAATAATTAAAAAAATATCTTAGAAAACAATATGTGTTCAACACATATGTATAATTATTGTTA
>NW_017304291.1:733-8100 GCF_001594115.1 Trachymyrmex septentrionalis | reverse complement strand
TTTCTTTAGTAACATGTACACAAATCAATGTAAAATAATTAAAAAAATATCTTAGAAAACAATATGTGTTCAACACATATGTATAATTATTGTTACTTTTCTGTACCAACTTATATATAAAATTTAATCCTGAACGAATATTTAAATATAAGATAGATAGGTAAAATAGTAAAATAATACTTCTTGGTAAAAAATTTTTCATACATTAATACACTGAGAAAAAATATTCTAAATTTTAGTAAATATTTATTTAAATAATAATAACTATATATTTATTAAACATAAAAATATATTTATTTGATACAAAAAACATTAATTTAATTCAACAATCACTTCTTCTCATTAAGTAAATACTTATTGTAAGTATAAACGTTTAATTGGCAATATTCAAACAAATATTTAATTAAATTTAGACCAATTTTTTTCTCAGTGTATATATAAATATGTATCACTCATATTCAATTATGCATAATTTTATACATAATTATACGTAAGTAATTTTTTTATATTTCTGCAAACTTGATTTTCTCTCAAATAAATTGAGTGAAAAGTACCCTTTTAATTATTTTTGATGTTTTCACATTACTATTATTATATCTTTACACTAAAAAATAATTTTACAAAAAAAAGAGGAATGTATGGACACATTTTATATCAAATTATATATGTTTATAAATATTTTATTTATAACATACTTATACATATTCATCCATGAAAAACTTTTTACTATACTGTAATAATGTACATTTCTATATTATATGATATCAATAGACAATTCCATTTACTCTAATTACTTTCTATATATGAGGAGCAGACTTTGAAAATGCTATGTTATGTCCAAAATTTGTAATTTTCAAAAAAGCAAGAAAAAGACAGAAAACTCTATAAAGTAAATTACGCATTTTACAAAAAATAATAATAAGCTAATTAGTAGGATGTGAAATATTAAACAAAATTGTTAAACAATTACGAAAAATATTAAACAAATGCTTTTTGTTTATCTCTAGATAAAAAATATAATGCATTTCGAAATGTCTATGTTTTTTCAGCATAAATTAACGCTGAAAAAATACTTTTTGAACATTTTAGAGTAGCTTATAATATGAGTCTTTCAACATTAAATACTACACCACCGCTAACTAAAAAAATGAAAGTTTGGATAAAGTGTAATTTGGAATTCTGCTTTTCATATATCTTTTATATTTTATTATATTTATATTTTTTAATTTTTTTTATTTCACATACTTAAAAAATACGATTATTTTATTATCTTTTATCTGTACTTTCAAATGTATCAAGACGTAATATTTTAATGTAAAAAGAAAAATTTAAAAAGTAAAACATTAAAAAAAAAACACATCGGATCAGTCTATTTATATCATTGTTTTGAGATTGCATTACTTAGTATCAAATTAAGTTTGAATTGTTCATAATTAGTATCAAAGCATTCATATTAATGTATAAATTTAGAAAATTTTAGCCTCTAATAATTTTATTTGAATTAAACAGTTTAATTCTATTGTTTTAGTTAAATTGACGAAATATTGAGTGAGAGCAGTAACGACTTATAAAAATGACTAAAAATAATTCAAACTGGATGTAACGTAAAATTATAAATTTAACAGTGCATGCACAATAAATTCTATAATAAAAAGGCATTCAGGATTAAATTTATCCTAATCTATTATAACTTATCCATTTCAAGGCAACGGATGTATGGAATGCTGTACATACATTTATCCGTATATTTTTATTAAAATGATGCATATATGCATCTGGATATATAGTAAATATAATATTAATGAAATTATCATACATTCGTTACCTCAATAAAAAAATGAATACATTACTCACCAACCCAATGCACAACAGCGGAGTTATCAGCAACGTCGCTACGATGATTCTGTAACAAAAAGAATATAAAATCCAAATTAGAACAAAGTAAAAAAATCAACCAATATTTTTAGAAATATTTACTAAATGCAAAGTTCTCTTAAAAATAATCATATAAATTTTTAAATATATAATTTCTATAAGCATTAAATTTTTTAATTCGCCATTCAGTTATATTATAAAAATAATTATACATTTTCTTAAAAATACGTATCTACAAAATTTCAAAATAATTTTAAAATAATCCTTTTTTTCAATTATTATTTTTAAATCATTAAAATAATACGACTCAAGATTAAATAGAAGAAAGATTCTAATAAGCAAAAAAATGATATTTACCACAAGGTTGCTCCGCCGGTGCCTGATGCCTCTCCCAGACCTCCTCCTCCTCCTCTCAGAATCGGGTTGACATCCTCTCGCACAGGACACTCGCGTGAAACACTCGCGAATAATACACTTTAAACGCGCGCGGACTAATCATTTGTAAAAGTCTTTCGCGCGACACTGCGGCACTCCACGTTTACAAAACCCATGATAAGATTTCTATTTCAATCGGTGGAATCAACACCGCACGTCGACGAGTACTTGCAAAACACACGATGTATGCCGAACAAGGGTTAAGCCCCAAACGAAAGAAGACGAAATCGATCGTATCGAGTCCGTCACCTCTGTTTTACGCAAAATCACGTTTAAAATTGACTCAGAGATACGCCCTAACTGCTAGTTCTAATGGGACACAAGTGGTGCTGTACCTCAAGCGAGTCCAAGAGACTGGTAGACGTGACAAGCTCCTCTAATAAGAGTAAAATTGGTACCATTGCCGATTGTCTAACAATCTAGACAATGCAAGAAATGGGATCCAACCCCTCGTCACGAAGCTAGTTTTTAAAAAAACTACCAGAGCTAGGCTCTGACCAAGTCAGATTAAACGTGATTTAGGCTGGTAGATAATGACAGAGAAATGAGCGCCCTGACCAGAGTTATACAACTCCTTTTTGGACGACCCACCAGGGCGGAATTCTATAATTCGTTATGCAACCGTTATGTGCTCATAACGACTGCATAACTCGAGTTATCGAATACAGGCCCAGAGAAGAATCCGAGTCGATCGATCGCTTCTTACCGCTAAGGACCGAACTGTTGGCCGACAGACAGAACGCGTCCTCATTTAGCCGACAGCAACAGTAGTTGCTAAACCGCGCGAACACGCACCACGAAGTGCGTGACATTACGCGGCCGGCATCACCTCGTGCCCGGAGCACTTGGCGTGAGAGCGTTGCAGTGACCGTAGCCACCTAAGCAACGTTTGCTTCTCCCAAAGAGAGTTCTGCTTTCCTGTCGAAACGTCGCAGATATGATTTCATCGTCGAAATGGAATTCTATCGAATGGGTTTTGTTAAAAGTCCATTCTTAGTCCGATAACTTTAACGGCACTCCCGAAGCGAACGCGCGACGCGACGAACCGGCTGCGGTTCGTTCACTTTTAATTAAATCGGCGGACGAAGGTACGTTAGCTTCCCCGTCGGATTTTTACACGAAGAAAATGATTTTACTCAATATCTAACAATTTATCTAGATATATTATTCAAATAAATCTGAAAATTTTTAGATACTTGAGAAAAATCATTCTTTTCTTGTAAATTTCCTCAGGGTACTGAGCCCTCCCACCACGACAAGGTGTACCCGTGAGAGGGAAAATATCATCTAAAAAATGTAATATACAGCTATTATCTACATTACTATGTAATTATCAATTGACTTTTAGAACTAAATATCAAACAGGCGTCAATTTGTCATCATTGCGAAATAAATTCAGAGCAGATAAAAAGACTGAATCTCTTATATCTGTAAGATATGATTAAAGTCAATGGAATGAGCTAGAGATTAATAAAAAAAAAGAAATATTTCTTTTATTACCGATAAATATTTTCAAATAAATAGTTACACCCAATTTTTTATCGTATCGCAAAAGATGCACGAAAACAAAAAATTAATTAAATTATTAATTACGGAAATTATATTAATTGTGAAAGTAGGAATTGCATAAATTGCGTTATTTGCATAGCAGTATTTATTAACTTTGCTTTTTTATGACTCATATGATACCGTTCGAAGAATAACCGAGAGTTATACTCAAGCAAGACAAAAATGTTACATTAAACTAAAATAATTGTTATCCGTAATTATCGCGAAACAATAATAAATTCTATATTTTGATAGCGTTTTCATTCCATGAAATGACTGTGTTGTAGGATCTTGTTGTCCTGATAAAAAGTCTCCACGATTCTCTGTAATAAACCGTTTAATCTCCACGAGACGTCACTTTTCGAAATAGACTAATACTACAATTCTTATTTTCAACGTATACGGTGCATTATTTACACTTTCTATATATTTTTTTAAGTAAAAAGTTATAAGGATGATATTCATCTGATTGTTTTCTCACAAATCAGGGTGCTTTTGATTATTATGAGTACCCTCGCCTCTCACAAATCGGAGTACTTGATTATTATAAGTTTTGTATTATAAAATTCAATAGAAAAATAAATTTTTATTATATATATATTATAATAAATTTTTATTACATTATATTATATAAAAAATATAATTTTCTTACAAGAAAGAAATATTTAACTGATAAAAACTAATAGTATAAGTAGTTATGAAAACAATTGTTGTGAAAAGTAGCTCTAAAAAGAGCTACTTGTAAAAGTACTTGTAAAAACAACTGATTTGAAAAGTAGTTCTGAAAGGAAATACATAGTAGATCGCAGGAATTCAAGCACAATCTCGGGCACAAAGACTCGCTATAAGCTGTTCATTGAAATGAAATAGCAATATTTCGATTGGTGCACGGTCTACTCAATATAAACAAAGCGCGCAGCAGTTCTTCATACGCGTCTCGTAATCGTGCCAAAAATTCCGTGCTCTAGACGTGGAGTAACACAGCATTTATTTAAATCTCAAAAATCAAGTTAATGGAAGTCGACTTCGATATCCTTATAGTTTTTTGTGAAAAACAATTAAGTCAATATTATCCTTGTAATTTTTTTACTTAAAAATATATGCATAAAAAGAGCAAATAATGACGTAAGAATGCACCATACTCGTTGAAAATATTGTAGTATTAGTTCGTTTTGAAAAATGACGCCTCGTAGAGGTCAAACGGTTTATTAGAAGGAGTCGTTCCCATGGAGATTTTTTATTAGGAGAACAAAATCTACAATATATCAAATTTTCGAGCAATTCGAAATTCACTTTCCATAAGATTTGTCCTTTAAACTCAAGGAACCGAATGTAGAAAAGCTAGTCTATAATGTCTATAAAAAAAAGCTTAGTAGCATAGTAAAATTTTGGGTGCAAATTAAAGCCAGCAAATAATATAATTAGTTTTGAAAAAAAGAATATAGTTATGACGAAAAAGAGAATCAAATAAAAATACTAAATAAAATATAAATTTTAATTATTTTTTTTAAATCATATAAAGTGCACAAGTTTTGAACGTATTTGACTATAAACATCAAATATAATATTTAAAAAATTATAACAATTATTTAGAATAGGAGCAGTTTAAGGAAATTGTGAGCAAAGTTCAGAATTCCAGACTTTTTTACATTTTCCCCTGACTTTTCCCGGTTTTTCATAAATTTCAATTTTTCCCGGTTTTCTAGGTTTGTGGCAACCCTATATACCTATATGTATTACTCTATACATCAAACATGGTGACATTATACTTTTCATCATATTGACGTAATAATACAATAATAATAATAATAATAATAATAATAATAATAATAATAATAATGATGGTGATGGCTTCATTGAAATATAGAGAAGCACGGATTATAATGATACAAGACGACACAAAAAAGGTGTAACGGACGGCCCCTCAACACTTATATGTAATTAAGCCTTATAATTTTGCGCGCGCGTGTCCACACACATACACACAATTTATAATTTTACAATATGTTTTTTTAAGTATCATATTTAATATCTGCTAAAACAGTCATGGTTATTAGTATTTACGACGTTTATAGAGATCCTAATTTCTGGCCGAAGAGGTATTTGATTCGGATAGGTTTTTGCCTAAGAACATCCAAAATTGTCACCCTTGTTCGTACATTCCATTTAGTGTTGGACCACGTAATTGCATTGATATAAACAATAATTCTTTTGTACTCTTTTATAAAATTGCGACATATTAAATTTTAGGTCATCGATTTGCTATGCTAAAAATGAAGGCATTTATAGCTTCTTTGATATATAACTTTTGCTTGGAGCCTATTAATCATTTAAAGAATTTTAGGCTACAAGCTAATTATTATTTTATCCTACTCTAATTCGTATAGGATTTGTTCCTGTCAGCAAAATTAATGTAAGTATTTAAATCAAATGTCGATTTAAACGTTAAAAAGACATAAAATATGACGTATATTACATACGAGATGGCAAAGTAATTGTTACTGTCATAATAAAGTTACAATTAGATTTACTTTTCTCAGTAACTGCAACTTAATTATATTTTTATATCTAATATCTGATTAATGTTTTTTTTTAATAATTAGTTTTATAATTACTGTGTACATTTCAAACTTATTATGTGTTATTATAAATATATATCAGCAAAATAAAATATTCAATGAACAATAAGTGATTATTTGCGCTAGAAATATGTGTATCTCTATCTCTGAGAACCGTCAATTATTCCGTCATCTGTTAAGATTTAATTTAAGTCTTTTATAAATACCATAATTATTTTCCTAGTATATATACTAATTTATTATAAATTATACATTTAGTTAATAAATTGAATATATTTTAAGTTGTCACAATAAAATTATGATTTATTATAAAATGTTATAGTATCTATATTATTATATAAAATGTTATAATATCTATATTTATTATTGCCCTCTCTTATCATGTTTCAATGAAAGGGTGCAATCTCTTTTATAAATAAGTTTATATGTACAGAAAATATTTATGGAGTTAATAGAGATCCCAATCTCTATAATCAAAAGTAGGTATAATTTAATCTAGACAGATTTTTGCCTCAGAAGAATCAAAATCGTCACGCTTACTCATATATGTATAATACCATTCAATGCTAGACAACATACACTTTTATATATTTTTATACTCTCTTGTATAATTAGTTTGCGGAACACATTAAATTTTAGGTCAACGATTTGCTATGATGGAAATTAAAGCAAACTGTTGAACTAAATATAGATTTAATAAATGTTGTAAAAGGTAAACGTCAAAGAAATAGTAAAATATGTATATTACATACTGAATAATAAGAAATAATTCGTTACTAATGTAATAAAGCTATAATTAGAGTTACTCTTTTTATATTTATAATAATATATAATAAATTTAAAAAATATATACAGTAATTATAAAAGTAACTATTAAATTAGTTAGTTACTTTTATAATTACTGTATACATTTTACAAATTTATTATATA
>NW_017304291.1:0-633 GCF_001594115.1 Trachymyrmex septentrionalis | reverse complement strand
TATATATATATATATATATATATATAAAGATAAAAGAAAGATTTTTATCTTTATTAACTCTTAGGGGTTTCTCACATGCCCAAAAGAAATTTACAAAAATTTTTGACTACCTATCATGAAAGCTTGAAGCTGTCTCTACAAAATTATTTTTTAAAAATATTTCTATGATTTATTGTTCCTGAGTTATTCGTGAGTTAAGTATTAAAGAAGTCTTCTAACTTTGCAATTACTCATAATTCCGATAAAAATCATTATATCGTAATTTAAAAAACAGATTCTTAAAACTAAAACTTTGCTCTAGCAAATGATATAATTGTAACGAAAATTTCGCAACAAATGAAAACTTTTAAAAAAATTGTTTTAAATACAAAGAAACTTTTTCCTCGACCTAATATTATTATAAATAGTTAGTTTTAGTGGATTATTTGCTATAGTTTTTATAGCTGAGTATGGGATAATTATTTTTTTTAGATATTTAATGGTTATAATATTTACAGGATTAGCTTTATCATGATTAATTTGATTTTATGTTAATTTGTTTGTATTTTTAGTAATTTTAATACGTGGAATTTTGCCTCGGATACGGTATGATGAGTTAATATATTTATGTTGAAAGATTATTTTGCCTTTTAT
>NW_017304290.1:0-254 GCF_001594115.1 Trachymyrmex septentrionalis | reverse complement strand
TTAGGCAACCAGAACCGGAGATATTCGAAAAAAATTTGCACTACTAATAAAAACCGAACGAATATATGGATCCACCAATGCTTTATGTATTATCTTAATTTGTACTTTGTGTGTCTTTTTACATTTTTTTAAATATTCTCGTACAATCTACATACCTGTTACTATTATGTTCTATTATCATTATAATTTACGAATTATGTTTTTACGTTGTATATACGAGGTCTGTTCAAAAAGTATCGCGAATTTTGTGTTTT
>NW_017304289.1:275290-286491 GCF_001594115.1 Trachymyrmex septentrionalis | reverse complement strand
TTATAGAAGTTAGATTTGATGATCATAAAATCATAAGGCGTGGAAATTAAATTCTGCCCATAGACTTCTAGTATTTATCCAAAATGAACTCAATATCTCATAATAGGGGCCTTTTCTCTGTATGTACGTATACGTGCGTGCGTGCGTGCGTGCGTAGGGTAAGTTGAAAGAAGAGAGCGTATTTTTGGTTTCCTTACTTTTATGAAATTTAGATTTATTTTTCGTATAGTACCATTCAAACGCGAGTAGATGTAGGCAAATTGCAATGCGTGAAATGATATTCGGGAATGCTCGGACCTGTTCGGAACCCGGCAAAAAATGAGCGGATAAAAGGAAGCACGGCAGTCAAGAACGAACAAGCGAGCGTGTCGTTATCGTGTGTACGAATTCTTTGTTAACTCAACAGTTAATTCTTGCTGTGTACAATACGCCTCTCTTTATTCTCAAGATTACGCCTTGTGTAACCAAACCCTTAGATGAAACCACAACCTACATGTATGGTAAGCGCGCGCGCGCGCGTGTGTGTGTGTGTGTGAGAGAGAATATAAATATACATATATAATATAATTGTATATGAAACATTTTTTCCTGGATTATCATACTAATATGTACGTCTATATAAATTCGTATGAAGAGGAGCCATTATACCTGGTCATAACGCTAATTTCTCTTTTAAGAATTATTAAGATATTTATTTAGAGACATTTATTTACGAGCCATTTATTTAGGAAAACATAAACTCAATATATTTATTAATTTATACATAAATAAATATACTATTTTTTTGAAATAAATTATGATATCATGTGCATTTTTTATATCTTTGAAACATAAGTTATGTAAGCAGTTATTAATAACTGCTTACATGAACCTTCGCGAATGTTAATGTGTATAAGAATTAATATTATTTATCTTTTTATTTGTAAAATATACGAGCTTTTTATATTGTAAAATATATGATATAAAATCAAACTTTATTTACTTCTATTCCCGTTTATGTCTCATATTAATAACTATTTGTTTAATTTATTGTTTAACATTATGAAAAAAACAATATTAATTACTTTAATTCGACTATTATATTAAATAAATTAACAAATATATAAAAAATTTATTGAAAGAATCTATCAGTGAAAAAAAATAAAAAAGCCTATCAGAATCTACATTTTCGTGTGAATGTAACAAAACGAGTTTGACCTTCCAATTCGAGTTTCTTTAGCAATATGAATCGAATTTACATAAATAACGCAAATGTCAAGTTAATTCCCGACAATATAGTTCGTTCTTCTTCTTTATCCAAATTAGCTATGTAACGAAGTCAAATGATTATCAAAAATATTAACTTATACAATAAAAATATAAAAACTTACATAAATGGATACACACATGAATACACATATGGATTTTTTAATTATATTAATATAATTTTTGGTTATTACGTTGTACTTTGTTAAAGAATTAGATCAAACTTAAGAAGGAAACAATCTTAGTCAATCTAAGAATAGAATTTTTACGCAATTGTAAGAATCATAGATTCTGCCCGGCACATTTAAATTGCAACTATTTCTTTAAACTAAAATTTTACTGTTACAAATACAAACAAGAGCATTCCATAATATTAACAAATACATTGATACATTACTGAAATTAGAAATTGCAGATAAGTTTAAATACTGCAGATTTCTTCATTATAGATTATATCATTTAGAGAAAAAGTTGATAAATCTTCCGCTCAACATTTGTAACAGATTTTTTTAGTACACAATACAATGTTTTTCATAGATTTTTAAGGAGTGAATCTCGGAGATTAAATAAAAAATTTTTATGGCTACAAAAAAGACATGGTTGTGATAAAGAGGAAATAAAAGATATTACTTATTACGTAGTAGACAATATCGCGGAGACTAATTTACCTGACGTTGTTAGCAGCAATTCTCACACAAAATTTCAATTCCAGAAACCGAAGAATAAAAACATAAACAATAAAACAATTAAAGTGAATCTTTCTGCTTCCCAATTTAAACACATTTCATATGATATCTTTAAAGTAAATGACAAATGGTTCAAAAATCTCAGCAATGCTATGATATTATACCAAAGTCGAAACATTGTTACAATTATGTGAGAGATTTCTGCTTGCCAACGTTAGAAACACCATGATTGAATTTGTTAAACACATCGAACATAATTTTGTCAGATTAAAATTACCCAACATTAGAGAATTTAGGAATAGAATTTTTCCTTTATCAAGGGGCTAAAGCAAGCATGTGCTAGTAAGATTGACATAGAGAAGAGAATTTTTTCTTTAATCACGACTACGAAATAATTTGTTAAAAACAATTCACATATTCTTTTTACAAGGGCGGATAAGGATAATATGGTGGCACTTGACAAGACAGAATACGTACACAAAATGGAAACTTTACTGTCTGAGACTTATAAGTTATTGACAATCCAGTTAATCAAATGTTAACACAACTTAAGACATAAACAAATGTTAACATAACTTAAGTTATTAAAGAGATGGAAGCAGCGTGGTTTTGTTGAGAATTCTGTTTATAATAAATTGAATGCTTCTAACCTCGTTGCGCTTCTTCGTTGCGCTCTAAGAATATACATATATAGGAAGCAAGAACACTCACTAGAATTTGGTGACAATTTAAATATGCGTTTGAACAGAATTCCCAAAAGTTTTGGCCAAAAGTTAGCATTGAGGCTCAGTTTGATAATTTGGCTTTTTCTTTACAATTGTTTATGTTATGAGTTCGCTGTGACATCTATATAAATATAATATATTATACAGGTTTACCGAGCATCCAGACACCGTTCTTCACCATTATTATAAGAAAAAAATATAAGAAGAAACTATAAGAAGAAAAGAACATTTATTTAAAAAAATATAATGATAAAGACGGCCATCTTTTTCGTTATCTTTGCCATCACTAGTGGCCAATTAAACAACAATCTTTATGACGATTATACGGGAGGATCAAGATTAATAAATATACTAAAGCTACCTAAAGCACTCGTGGATTTCTTCACACAGAGCCAACGTTATTTAGCCGAACAAGTACAAGACACAACACCGCAATCTGGAGATACGTTTGATTTTATAGTAATTGGCGCTGGTACAGCCGGTGCGACTATAGCTGCGAGATTGAGCAAGATTTCTCAGATTAAAGTGCTACTGATCGAAGATGGAACACATGAAGACTTATACATGGATATCCCGTTACTTTGTAGTATGCTGCAAAAGACCAAGATAAATCGAAGCTATCGAACGAAGCCATCCAATAAGTACTGTCTAGGCATAGAAGGCAATAACTGCGTTTGTCCAACGGCAAAAGTTATTGGTGGAAGTAGCGTACTAAATTTTATGGTTGCTACTAGAGGAAACGCGGAGGACTACGATCGCTGGGCCGAGATGGGAAACAAAGGCTGGGCATATAAGGATGTCCTCAAATATTTTAAAAAATTAGAAACAATGGATATCCCTGAACTGAAATCGGATATTACCTATCATAATACCAATGGACCAGTACATATCACCCAATCAGAATATCGCACGGGCGTGGCAAAAGCATTTATACAAGCTAGCAAGGAAATGGGATATCCAATAGTAGATTACAACGGAAAGGAAGAAATAGGATTCTCATATGTACAGAGAACAATTATGAACGGCACCCGTATGAGCAGCAACAGAGCATATCTTAATCCTGCGCGCGATCGCAAGAATCTTCATGTAACTCTTGAAAGTATGGTGACAAAACTGTTAATCGATCCTAGTACAAAACGAGCAATCGGCGTAGAGTTTGTTAAGCATGATCAGACTACACGTGTGATTGCGAACAAAGAAGTGATCGTATGTGCAGGTGCTATTGGATCACCTCAATTATTGATGTTATCCGGCATTGGACCAATGAAACATCTTATCAACTTAGGTATAGACGTCGTCCAAGATGCACCAGTCGGTGAGAACTTTATGGATCATATAGCCTTCTACGGATTAACATGGGCAATAAATACATCGACAAGTTTACTATCAAGCGAACAGTTAAATCCTTTTAATCCATATATAACCGATTTTTTATTAAAGCGAACAGGACCGTTCACGATCCCGGGTGGACTAGAAGGCATTGGTTTTATTAATACAAAACATCCGGAAAAACGTAACGGTTTACCAGATATCGAACTACTGTTTACCAGTGTTTCATTTAAAAATTATATTTTTTCAGACATGTTACATTTAAAAAAATCTATAAGTCAGGAATGGAGTAAATATGCTGATACATTTGGTTGGAGTCTTATGCCAATATTGATGAAACCAAAAAGTCGTGGTCGAATAACATTATTGGCTAACGACGTTAATGTTAAACCAGAGATTACGCTGAATTATTTCAACGATCCAAATGATATGAAGACAATGATCGCTGGTCTTAGAACTGCATTAAATTTTGGTCAAACAAAGGCGATGCAGGCATTGAATTCTCAGTTGTTGCAAATTACTTGTACTGAATGCCATGACTATGAGTATGATTCTAATGCTTATTGGGAATGCATGTTAAGACTCCTGACTTCCACGGTTTTTCACTATTGTGGAACTTGCAAAATGGGAGCAAAGGGAGATCCTACCGCTGTCGTTGATCCTAAATTAAAGGTATTTTCCTAAAAATATTTCCTAAAAAACGCTCGACTATTTACTAGAAATATTCTAAGTAATGTGCCATATAAGTATATTTTTAATTTGTCAATTTATATACAATGTATAATGTATTTCAGGTGATCGGTATTCAAGGATTACGAGTGGCAGATGCGTCTATCATGCCCGAAATTATATCGGGGCACTTAAGTATACCTGTTTATATGATTGCTGAAAAAGCTGCGGATATGATTAAAGAAGAATGGGGTTATTTAGAGAAATCATGATAGAAATTAATTTTCGTAATTACATTATTTTATTATATTTTCAATATTATTTTAGGATTATATTATGAAAATAGTACAAACGTATAGTACACACGATATATCATTTGGAATATAGTTTTCGAAAAGACTTAAGTAAAAGTCGTATGTATCGAAGACATTCAAAAATTCTCGGAGTATTTTGTATTCTTTCACACGCAGCGATAATACGATTTCGGAGTACTTCCACAGTAGTAACAGAAGTATCTTACACAAGTGTCTTAAGATGTCCCTATAGTAAATAAAAATCCAAAAGATTCAAATCTTCAAAGGATTAAAAAATACGAAATACTCCGAGAATTTTTCAACGTCTTCAACAATCCAAGTGACGTGGATGCATCGATTCGGAAGGAAATTATTTTCAGTAATTTCTGTAATAAGAATATAGATATAAGTATAAGTAATAAAATAAAAAAATAGATACAAGTATAAAATAAACAAATATTTATAACTTGAAAAAGAAGCGTTTCCGAATCCTTTTTTTCATCCCTACAATAGGTGGAATATGCACTTAAAAAGTTTGGCCAATAACACCTCATAAAGGGTGTCCCAAAATTAACGCAAGATTTGAATTTGCCGCCATTTATGCAGTAAAGTGTTGGCAACCCAAAAAAAAAAAAATTTAACAGCTAACAGTTTAGGGTTAGTGAAAATGAGTTCGTTGAATGGATTATTGAATCATCAACAAATAGATGCTGATTTTTCGAGCAAAATCATCCTAAGCGATGAAGCACATTTTCACCTTGATGGCTTTGTTAATCGCCAAAATTGCCCCCTAGATCGTGTGATTTAACACCATTAGATTTCTTTTTATGGGGTTATTTGAAATCACAGGTCTATGTCAACAAGCCCACAACCACCCGTGCATTAAAGGAGGAGATTCAACGCTGCATCAACGAAATTCAGCCACATTTATGCAAAATGGTCATGGAAAATTTCGACAAACGAGTGCGTATGTGCATGCAAAGCCGTGGAGGCCATTTGCCCGATGTGTTATTCCACAAATAACCCTATCCTATGAACTTTATGATTCAATAAAAAAATAACAATCAAAAGACTAAAAACTGTGTTTTCTATTTAATTCAAATCTTGCATTAATTTTGGTACACCCTCTATATAGAGTAATTAAAAAATATTTTTAAACAGATGAAATAAAAATATGTTGTGTGTAATTTGTAAAAAAATCTCTTTAGAACAAATTAAATATTTTATTTATTGGACAAAAACTATTGGACAAAAGCCAATAAAAGAAATTTTGAAGTCTCATCAAACTTCAACGCCGTTCCATTTCTACAATTCAATTAATTCTATTGTATTATATTTTCTTCTATATATTTTGCATATTTGTCGCGGTAAATAGACAAATGTTAATTAATTTTAACCACATACCATGATGTTAATTAATATACATATATGTAATTATGAAAATAAACTTTTGTATCAAGGAACACTGTGTCTCGGCGACAAGCCACGCGCAACGACACTATCGTGGCTATTTTTACGCGAGATCGCGAGTTGCGGAGGATTGAGATTATTAAATCTCAATAACGGCTGAACCGATCAGGTTCTACATACGCTCAATCGATAGCGTCCACTCAAATTATGTAATAAAAGTACTTTTATTTTTTTCCTACGTGAAAAGCAAATCGCAAAGTAAAAAAATTCTCTTAATACGAGATGCCTCGAGAAATCAATAGTAAAACGCAAAATATATCAGTTATTGCAATTAAAAAACTTTGTTTCTAAAATGCAAGTCAAAGTAAGTCACGTGATCAAAATGGACGCTTGATATTCGTCAATTATTATGAAGTGATTTATTTTATAAGTGTTGAAAATATAATACTAACTTCCGCAAATATAAAAATTAGTGTTATACGAAAAATATATTTTGCAACTATATTCAACAGTTACACTAACATTTGGCAAATTACTTATTAATTATTTGTTTACATATGTCATATTTGCATCTGCAATTAAATTCACAAAAACAATTTTGTACTGATAATTCCGTACATTTAATTGTCCAATTAGACCCTTTTTACAGCATATTAAAAAAAAAGCATAGCTCATGTGACTTAAATTTGTTAATCAGACATGCGCTCCATATTCAAACTGATGTGATTTTTTAATAATAAACTGAGAAAAATAAAAATTCAAGAAACTAAAAACTAAAAATTTCATAATTACAATTACTTTGTGAAACATTTGATTAAGCTATTTGTTTATATCTCGTCGAGCTACCCCAGGTTAAAAAAATTGTGTTTCTACAACAATTTATTGAGAAAATGTAAACTAACAATTGTAACGTATGAAATCAGATACGCGCGAGTCGGAACGGCCCGATTAGATCTTCCCCACTCCGCCGCTCTCGTGTTCCTCAACTTCCCAATTGGTTTAAACAAACTTTTTCGGCAGCAAAAAAATTCGAGAACAGCAAATTCAATTCTTCTTTGACAAATTGATGCCTGACGAAACTCTTAATCTTAAAAATTAGAGACAAAGTGATTTTTTGAAAAAAAAAATTGTTATTTCCTAATAAACCTTTTTTTTTTAAATTCGTAGAAAAATGTCAGCTGTCGAATACTTCACACGGCATATTTAGTCCATATTAATAGAGTTATTTCATTTTTTTTACACAAAACAAAGATACCCACTTTTAAAAGTCGTTTTATAATAGTTTAACTGCAAAAACTCGTTTTGTTACTAAGTGTACGTGATAGTGCAATTCTTGAAGAAGATCCTTGTAATTGCTTTGCAATTGCTCAAAGATGAAGAAATTAAGTTTTCCGCAGGCAGGTTTTTAGTGAACAAATGGCTTTTTGCAAAAACTAATAAACATTTCAGACTTGTTCAGGACTAGATTTGTTCGTCATTACGAGGGCTACATTTTACAAGAATTTCAAAGCTTTGCGTTTAAATCTCAATGAACAGAGAACGAGTGAAGAAAAGACCTCTTTTTGTGTTTTTTATTTTTTTTTCTACTTAACTAATAGATCGATTTTAATGTTCCACGTCTCATTTTGTAGGTATTCCGAATACCTACATTTTTCATACGGAACTTTTTTCCATACAATCAATATCTTTCGTTTTATAAGCGAAAAATGTGCTTTTTGCAACTGTTACGTCCAGCGGACTTCCAAACTCTGTTCTTTTGTGGAAATCTGGAGTTTGTTAAAATGTAAAAACAATTACTAACAAATAAACTCGAGCCGTTACAGCTCAAAAAGCAATAAAAGTTTTCTTTTCCCATGACTGAGGCAAAGACTCCAGTATTTCCTCATAAATGTCAGCTAAGATAAATTAAAACTCGGTGCACGTGCGCGAATAGAGAGATTAAAAGAGACACCGAAGATGTCCTCCTTGAACACATCGATTAGAAGAAAATAATAAATAACTATAAACATGTCAGTTGAAGGCGTAAGACCGGCGCCAAGGCATTTTCTCAACGGTCAAGTCTCACGAGTCCGTGATCATAAAATCTAAGAAGTGACACGCGACGTTCAAGGGGTGGTATTTGGTGATCCCATGCCGACGCTGCACGTGCGCTTCCTTGACGCATTGCATGTGCGCTTTTCTCATAAATTTTAAGATCGTAAAATTAAAGATGACACTTTCATATGCTACAGATTCCGGTCAATATCCTTTCTTCCCCCAAGTGTATTCCGCATCTTAACCAATCAAAAGGCAAGAAATAGGTCTCACCACCTAATTAACAAAACTATTCACCAATCAATACACCATTAATCATTGCAGATTACTATAAAAACCCCGGTTCCGCGGGACTCACGACTTTTCTTCCTAATTTTTCTCTGAGGACGGACGTAGCGGGTTCTTATTTTCTTAACCGGCCAAGACTTGAATTTAGAATCAATGCGGGAGAAAAAATTCCATCGACCTCGCATACTTGGCCAGCGAAACTTAAAGATTTAAAGTCAGTGCTAAAGAAATATCACCAATCTCGCACAATCTGGACCAAGGACTCCCATCGTTAGGGGAATCCAATACCGGAAGCTGATAGTGGCAAAGATGATAGAGGCAATGCGTTCTCGGCTGAGTGATTCTGATTCCGAAAAGTCTCAAGGTACTACTAGTACTAGCTTGGTTCAGAAGTCTCCGCGCTTCAAGGTAGGCCCGGGTTCTAAGCCAACCTTTGTTGGGGCGTGGCACTATGATTTTACGTTGAGTTAGGGTTGGCGATAAAAATGCAGATATATAAATTAAGGGAGGACTTACTGCTACTCAGGTTTTAGCTTTCGTGTCGTAGATGGAATTTGACTGAATGTCTGTTCGCGAAAGGCCTCCTTTTTATATTTGCGAGTCTGTGGTTGTATACATTTAACAAGTTGGACATAACTCAAATTTGATGAGGTTGTACGAAAAAACACTAAATTTTCAAGATTTTATCAATTCGGCTGCCTTTTTGAATAGGCCATGATAAATTTAAAAAATTTCACTGTGGTCTTAAAGTATAACTATTTTTACCACCGATGGTGTAATTGCTAGAAATTATTGTAGAAAAATTGTTATCAGTTCAAAAACAACTATTAAAAAAAAATGTCAACCATTTTTTCATTTTTCTTGTTCGAATTGCCATATTTAATTTCCATGTGGTCGAAAGGAAATTCTGACGACGCCATCGTGAAGAGCGACTCTCAAAATCTTAAGATACTAAGTTTTATTAAAATATTTCATGTTTCAGTCTGTTAAAAATTATCTCGAAATCAAGCAAAAAATTTTGTCTTTCTGCGCGTTAATGGGTTAATATGTATAATTATACACAATATTCACTCTCAATCCTTTATTGTGCCTCAATCGTCGTCGCTACAGTTTGTTATGACAATCCGCCATACTCTTGGTTTTATAGTCAACGCATGCGCAAAACAAAACTGACCCTCTTCGTTTGCTCGTAGTGTCGCTATCATATGCAGTTATACTGTGGCCTTACTCGTGTCCCCCCGCTAACTTTCGTCGTCCGAGGAAAATCAGGCCGAACTCGCTCAGATCAACTCACCAAACCTCCTTCTTTTTTTATTCCCTCATTATCCTCTCGGTAACCTCTCCCTTCTGCTACACACGACTCTCACACTCACAGAATTTTTATACATTGAAACTGTATAATTTAGTTTATTAAACAGAAATGTATAAATAAACTATACTATATTTATTTCAATTATATTTGTAAAGCCAAACTACGGGGTTTGTTATTTAATAGAAACCTCTCCTTGCATTCGTTCAAAATTCTCCCGCGATTTTATTTTACCCTCTCCCCAATCACTTGGATTTCCATGATCGAAAGCCAGTAGGGTAAACGAACATACTGGTACATCTGATGTTGAAGCCTTTGTGGCACAATGACCAGTTTGGGCCTTCTAAACGAAAAGTACGTTCGACTCGTGACTTCGGTTAACGGAGTAAGATTTCCACTTCGTCCTGCCTCGGCTCCTAAGAACCTCGGAACGAAGCGAAGTGCCTCCCGATTTGCGTCGGTTCTTCCTCACAGCTCCCTTGCGTCCGGAGCCTGAACACGATCGGTCTTAAAATTCGGTTCCTGTTGTATTCATCCCGTCAACTCCATGCGTGTGGAGCTTGGACGTAACACTATTCGATTTTTTTCGCATATTTTCTTTACAAGTCTCGAGTCTCAAACATACACATTTCTTTTCTGATGGCTTTTCGAAGATTTTTGTGAAGAGAAATGCTGATGTATAATTTTTTTCCGGCAAAATTCTACTTCTACTGAACTACTCTTGCTACTCAAGTTTATGAAGGAAGTATATAACGGGCATTAAAAATTGTAAACAATTAAATATCTCGTGAACTATTGCGTTTTAACATAATTTATACTATTCTGGAATGAGAGGGGTACACTATTACTACAATTTATTAAAACTTTTATATTATTTAGAATGCTTCTCATCCCTTATTAATGGACCGTCGAGAAAGAATTTTCTATCGCTTGAAACAAGCGACTAGTGTGAGAAGAAGATCACTGTCTTGTTCACTCTCGGCGCACCAAAGGCGAGCACACGGACTTGGGCTCGTTCGCTGCTTGATTGTGTGACCTACCGATTTCGCCGGACCGCCGTCTGATTATGTGTCGCCACCATCAACGCAGAGTTCTTGGCTGAGTTATATTATATATAAAGATATATAATAGAAACAAGACCCCGTCAACAAAACTTTTCATTTAGCCGCGCAACAATTTGCTTACTCATCATTGTTGTTTGCTTACACAACCA
>NW_017304289.1:273284-275190 GCF_001594115.1 Trachymyrmex septentrionalis | reverse complement strand
TGAGTTATATTATATATAAAGATATATAATAGAAACAAGACCCCGTCATCAAAACTTTTCATTTAGCCGCGCAACAATTTGCTTACGCATCATTGTTATTTGCTTACACAACCATGTTTCCTAAATAGCTGATTACAGCAATTAATTTTATGAAGCATCGTGACTGTGCGTGAATATAACAGAACGATTTGGTGTAAGATTCTGAAAAGTTAAGATTTTGTAACTCCTTTTTTGTTGAGTGTAAGCGGTGATTCCTGCGCAGATATAGAAAAGAGAAGGTAAATAACAAGTTACATCGTGCAATATATAGACACAAATTACGACTGCGTGCATATCTGTTAATAATATTATTGTCTTTGATCACAGTAGATTATAATATAAAGTGTAAAGTGAAAGGCTGTAAAAATTATTATTGAAAAACGAAAAATAGTCTGATTAAATATTTTTCATTTCCGAAAGACGAAGCGTGGTCTCACGGACCAACCTTAGTACTTGAGGGTTAAATAAATTTCTGGAATATATTATTTATTTTCATTTTTAGTATTTCTTTTTATATTATAATATTTTTGTATTTACAATATTGTTTTTCAATATTTATTTTATATTTATAATATCATTTATATTTGTTAAAATGTATTGCAAGGAGCGCTGTATGTATAAATAATACATTCGAATTTACTACGAAATGTCGTAACTTGTCAACGATTCTAATTGATCGCTCGAATGTCACGTGATTACATGATGCGCATAGGCTAGAAAGCCTCAAAGGGAGAGAGTGGCAAACTGCGTCACGTAATGTTTCAATCTTGTTTTAAATAACATATAATATATTATATAGTTCATCGCAACATGAGGTTTGTTCGCGTTGCACGCTCCAACATGCTCCTGCCATAGTTTCCTATTCACTCTAATGAGTGCATGATAGGATCATATTGGATCATGTTGGAGCATGTGACGCGGACAAACTTATGGTTTCCTTTTCACCTCTCCACCCCGTGCGCATCGGTATGAAGCACGCGCACTGCTGACTAGACGCATTCTTTTTCCATCCTTGTCAATCTTTTCGACTTGAACTTTTCAAGCCTATGCCACAGTATAATATAATCGTACTGTGCCTATAATTATGTGCTCCTTCCAATAGTATATGTTCTAAGCCCTTGTCTTTATATCCATGACTGTGGCTGAATATTCAGGAACCTTAGGAGCTGCGCACAATGAAAGGAATAGGGAACAAAGAATAAGAATTTCAATCTATCAGAAATTGCGTATTTCACAATACATGATTTCTGATAGGTAAAAATTCTTATTCTCTGTTTCCTGTTCTCTACTCCTTTCATTGTGCGCAGTTCCCTAAGATCGTTACTATATATTCGGGCACGAAATTATTACTGCTTACATAGTAGTTTCTCTTAAAAAAGTAACAGATTTGATTCTCTCACCGGAAATACATTTTTAAAATCGAAGATAAATCAACGTATTATATGCAAAAGTGAGAAAGGCATTAGCTGTACATTATCATTCCTAAAAAAAATCATAAAAGTTTAGAATGATTAACCGTAAATTTTTTTGGAGACGTAGCAACCGTTGTTATATATCACGAAGTGATCGCGTGTAACGTCGTGTAATCGATATTGTTATTTAAATTACTGAATATTATTATTTAAATCACTAAATTCTAATAATACTAAAACGTGCACTCACTAACTATCAGAATGCGTACTGGAAAATGAGAAAAATATAGGTGACTCTTTCATATTATTGCTATTTCAATCTGCTATAGAATTAATTGCTCATATAATTAATTACAAAAAGGTAAGTGGTCCTTGCACAAACTTATAAGCATAAAATAGTAGTGCACATTCCAGAGAACATTATTAAAGTTCAGTAGTTTAAACGTAGCTTGTTT
>NW_017304289.1:264056-271821 GCF_001594115.1 Trachymyrmex septentrionalis | reverse complement strand
CAGATTACTCAAATTTGGATTGGTGGAATAGGTTTCGTTAGCTGGGAGTAGGATTTTCTTTCGCTCTTAGATTGGTCAAGATTTTGGGGGAGGAAAGGATGTTGACAGGAATCGGTAGAGTGGGAAAGTGAAACTCCAAAATTTTATGACCCTGAGATTTATGGGGAAACGTACGTCTCGGGCGCCGAAAAGTCGCGGATGCATCGTCACCACGGGACCACCCAGAATCTACCCCTGAACGTCGCGTGCCGTTTCTTAAATTTTATAATTACGAATTCGCGAGAATCGTTTCGCGACTTGATCGTTAATCTTGGCGTTAATCAGTCTTACGCTTTCCATACATATTGATTTTTATCTCGGAGCGACATTCATGAGGAGATAACGGATTCTTAGTTTTTAAGATGAAAAATAAAAAAGGAAAGAATATAAAATTTTAGAGCTTCGGGGAATTCGAGATCTTTATGAAAGAAAAGAGTCGCGTGAGTCCGCCGGACGTAACACCAATTTAAACACATTTCATGATATCATTTATGATATCTTTAAAGTAAATGACAAATGGTTCAAAAATCTCAGCAATGCTATAATATTATACCAAAGTCGAAACATTGTTACAATTAGGTGAGAGATTTCTGCTTGCCAACGTTAGAAACATCATGATTGAATTTGTTAAACACATCGAACATAATTTTGTCAGATTAAAATTACCCAACATTAGAGAATTTAGGAATAGAATTTTTCCTTTATCAAGGGGCTAAAGCAAGCATGTGCTAGTAAGATTGACATAGAGAAGAGAATTTTTTCTTTAATCACGACTACGAAATAATTTGTTAAAAACAATTCACATATTCTTTTTACAAGGGCGGATAAGGATAATATGGTGGCACTTGACAAGACAGAATACGTACACAAAATGGAAACTTTACTGTCTGAGACTTATAAGTTATTGACAATCCAGTTCATCAAATGTTAATACAACTTAAGACGTTATTAAAGAGATGGAAGCAGCGTGGTTTTGTTGAGAATTCTGTTTATAATAAATTGAATGCTTCTAACCTCGTTGCGCTTCTTGCATATGGTCTTCCGAAAATACACAAAGTAGGTTATTCACTTCGTATCATAGTTTCTTCAGTGGGGAGCCTTCTCTATAATCTAGCCTTTTTTTAAATGACGTATTACACAAAAATATAGCAGTAGCAAACAGTTTTATCAAGAACAGTTTTCATTTGACTAAACACATTTCTAATTTGATAATCTCTGACAACGAAGTTCTTTTATCCTTTAACGTGGTTTCGTTATTCACAAATGTACCTATTGACTTGGTTTTTGAAGGCATAGAGAGGAGTTGTCATTGAAATTTCAATGAAAGAAAAACGAACATTCCTAAAAGGGAATTTCTTAAAGCGTTAGATTTAGTTCTTAATTCAACAATTTTTAGTTTCAATGACAAATTTTATAAACAGACTTTTGGTGTTCCGATGGATTCACTACTATCACCCATTGTGTCAGATATTGTTATGCAAGATTTTGAAATGAAAGCATTACAAAGGCTTCCAATTTCACCATCCTTTTATGTGAGGTATGTTGATGACATTGCGTTAGCATATGATGCGTCACACATTGATACATTGGTGAACACTTTTAATTCATTCCATTCCAGATTAAAATTTACAACTGAAATAGATGGGGACAAGTTAGATTTTCTTAATATCAGCTTAATTAAAAAAGGAAACTCTCTTATTCAGAATTAGTACCACAAACCTACTTTTTCTGATCGTTAAAATCGTATAAATTATTTTTTTAGATATCCTTTATGCCAAAAAGTGAGAACAATCGTTTAATTGATAGAGTTCTTTCCTAGTAAGCAAGAAACATTTTGAAACATTTCAACAACATTGTAGCAACGTTGTAACATTGCTACAATGTTATTGGAATGTGCCAAAATGTTTCTTGCTTACTAGGTAGTTCTTTGTCACCCTATTTATCATCAAGAGAATTTTGAATTAATAATTTTAATTCTTTTAAACAATGGATATCCACTGAAACATATTCTTCGAAATCAAAAATAGATTGTTAAAAAAATTTAAACAATGGAATGACCAGGGTAACATACCTACAGATAAGACAACGGACAATAATAAAGATAAAATTAATTACAAGTTTTTTACAATTCTCTTTAACATTTTTATCAGAGAAAATCAAAAAATTTTTTAGAATAGACTCCTTAATACACATGACATATAAAGGGATTATTAATCTTAAGGGGTTCATCAGAGGTCATAAAGACGTTTGTCCCAAGCTATCTCACAAAGACGTTGTATATAAAATTGTCAAAATTGTGGAGCATCATATGTGGGCCAAACAGGTAGATGTTTGAAGACATGCATAAATCAACATAGAAATTACATAAATTAGAACACTACACAGCATTCCGTAATAATAGAACACAAAATTAGTCATTAACATGATATTGATTGGGAAAATATCAAGATATTAGACGAGGAAAAGCTACTTAATAAAAGACTGATTTTGGAAACGATCCATATAAAGCAACAGAGGCAGAGTTTGAATTTACAGAATGATGCGTATTTTTTAGACCCACTATATATGAATTTGTTTACAGAATTGTGACGTTGGTTTTTACCCTCTTTTGTTCTTATTTTTATTTGTATTTCAATAACTACATGACTTTATTATTTTGACTCTCATTGTATCATTTAACTCTGACTGTCGACACACCTTTACATCGAGTCGCGAGAAAACGCTTTCCTATAAGTTGATATAATTAAAAGACAATTCAGACAAATGATTTATATAATTCTCTAATTTTTCGTTTTCGTGTTTCTTTTGAATGACTACACAGCAAATCTGACAATTTGAGCGATGTGATTCTATTTAATGACGCAATGTATAAGTTAATATTTTTGATAATCATTAGGCTATTCATTACGTAGCTAATTTGGCATTTGGATAAATAAGAACGAACTAAATTGTCGGGAATCATCAACTTGGAATTTGCGTTATTCATGTAATTTCAATTTATATTTTATATTGATAAGGACCCGAATTAAAGGGTCGAAATATTTTATTCGTTTTGTTACATTCACACGAAAATAAAGAATTTTACGTGCATTTGAACAGCTGATGCAGGCTCTGATGGGCTTTTTTACTTTTTAAATAAATTAATAATTCAAAATTGAAAAACATAATAAGGTTCGAACTAAGTTCCTTCTGACGAGGATTCAAAGACATCAGTTTATTCCTGAAAGAAATACATTTCTGTTACTTTTTATCAGCATATATTACATCATCTCATATTTACAATCAACTAAATCCATTTATCAAACTGAGCGCCAAGAAAACATTTTACTTCTAATTCCTCAGTTAAATACAGATCACATCATTAAACAATTTTTCAAGAAATACGTAATAGAAGAACATTTCGTTTCACACATATTGCGAATGGTACTATTTTACCATGTGGATAATCAAATTTTAAAAAAGAATAGATTAGCATGCGTATTCTGCGTGAAGCGAAACGTAAGATTTTATATATGTATATGTGATTGGATAGTACCAATCCAGATTTCGGATCAAGTTAAAAGTAAGAATATACATATATAGGAAGCAAGAACACTCACTAGAATTCGGTGACAATTTAAATATGCGTTTGAACAGAATTCCCAAAAGTTTTGGCCAAAAGTTAGCATTGAGGCTCAGTTTGATAATTTGGCTTTTTCTTTACAATTGTTTATGTTATGAGTTCGCTGTGACATCTATATAAATATAATATATTATGCAGGTTTATCGAGCATCCAGACACCGTTCTTCACCATTATTATAAGAAAAAAATATAAGAAGAAACTATAAGAAGAAAAGAACATTTATTTAAAAAAATATAATGATAAAGACGGCCATCTTTTTCGTTATCTTTGCCATCACTAGTGGCCAATTAAACAACAATCTTTATGACGATTATACGGGAGGATCAAGATTAATAAATATACTAAAGCTACCTAAAGCACTCGTGGATTTCTTCACACAGAGCCAACGTTATTTAGCCGAACAAGTACAAGACACAACACCGCAATCTGGAGATACGTTTGATTTTATAGTAATTGGCGCTGGTACAGCCGGTGCGACTATAGCTGCGAGATTGAGCAAGATTTCTCAGATTAAAGTGCTACTGATCGAAGATGGAACACATGAAGACTTATACATGGATATCCCGTTACTTTGTAGTATGCTGCAAAAGACCAAGATAAATCGAAGCTATCGAACGAAGCCATCCAATAAGTACTGTCTAGGCATAGAAGGCAATAACTGCGTTTGTCCAACGGCAAAAGTTATTGGTGGAAGTAGCGTACTAAATTTTATGGTTGCTACTAGAGGAAACGCGGAGGACTACGATCGCTGGGCCGAGATGGGAAACAAAGGCTGGGCATATAAGGATGTCCTCAAATATTTTAAAAAATTAGAAACAATGGATATCCCTGAACTGAAATCGGATATTACCTATCATAATACCAATGGACCAGTACATATCACCCAATCAGAATATCGCACGGGCGTGGCAAAAGCATTTATACAAGCTAGCAAGGAAATGGGATATCCAATAGTAGATTACAACGGAAAGGAAGAAATAGGATTCTCATATGTACAGAGAACAATTATGAACGGCACCCGTATGAGCAGCAACAGAGCATATCTTAATCCTGCGCGCGATCGCAAGAATCTTCATGTAACTCTTGAAAGTATGGTGACAAAACTGTTAATCGATCCTAGTACAAAACGAGCAATCGGCGTAGAGTTTGTTAAGCATGATCAGACTACACGTGTGATTGCGAACAAAGAAGTGATCGTATGTGCAGGTGCTATTGGATCACCTCAATTATTGATGTTATCCGGCATTGGACCAATGAAACATCTTATCAACTTAGGTATAGACGTCGTCCAAGATGCACCAGTCGGTGAGAACTTTATGGATCATATAGCCTTCTACGGATTAACATGGGCAATAAATACATCGACAAGTTTACTATCAAGCGAACAGTTAAATCCTTTTAATCCATATATAACCGATTTTTTATTAAAGCGAACAGGACCGTTCACGATCCCGGGTGGACTAGAAGGCATTGGTTTTATTAATACAAAACATCCGGAAAAACGTAACGGTTTACCAGATATCGAACTACTGTTTACCAGTGTTTCATTTAAAAATTATATTTTTTCAGATATGTTACATTTAAAAAAATCTATACGTCAGGAATGGAGTAAATATGTTGATACATTTGGTTGGAGTCTTATGCCAATATTGATGAAACCAAAAAGTCGTGGTCGAATAACGTTATTGGCTAACGACGTTAATGTTAAACCAGAGATTACGCTGAATTATTTCAACGATCCAAATGATATGAAGACAATGATCGCTGGTCTTAGAACTGCATTAAATTTTGGTCAAACAAAGGCGATGCAGGCATTGAATTCTCAGTTGTTGCAAATTACTTGTACTGAATGCCATGACTATGAGTATGATTCTAATGCTTATTGGGAATGCATGTTAAGACTCCTGACTTCCACGGTTTTTCACTATTGTGGAACTTGCAAAATGGGAGCAAAGGGAGATCCTACCGCCGTCGTTGATCCTAAATTAAAGGTATTTCCTAAAAAACGCTCGACTATTTACTAGAAATATTCTAAGTAATGTGCCATATAAGTATATTTTTAATTTGTCAATTTATATACAATGTATAATGTATTTCAGGTGATCGGTATTCAAGGATTACGAGTGGCAGATGCGTCTATCATGCCCGAAATTATATCGGGGCACTTAAGTATACCTGTTTATATGATTGCTGAAAAAGCTGCGGATATGATTAAAGAAGAATGGGGTTATTTAGAGAAATCATGATAGAAATTAATTTTCGTAATTACATTATTTTATTATATTTTCAATATTATTTTAGGATTATATTATGAAAATAGTACAAACGTATAGTACACACGATATATCATTTGGAATATAGTTTTCGAAAAGACTTAAGTAAAAGTCGTATGTATCGAAGACATTCAAAAATTCTCGGAGTATTTTGTATTCTTTCACACGCAGCGATAATACGATTTCGGAGTACTTCCACAGTAGTAACAGAAGTATCTTACACAAGTGTCTTAAGATGTCCCTATAAATAAAAATCCAAAAGATTCAAATCTTCAAAGGATTAAAAAATACGAAATACTCCGAGAATTTTTCAACGTCTTCAACAATCCAAGTGACGTGGATGCAAAGCATGCATCGATTCGGAAGGAAATTATTTTCAGTAATTTCTGTAATAAAAATATAGATATAAGTATAAGTAATAAAATAAAAAATAGATACAAGTATAAAATAAAATATACATATAAGTATAAAATAAAATATAGATATAAGTATAAAATAAACAAATATTTATATCTTGAAAAGGAAGCGTTTCCGAATCCATGCTTTTTTTCATCCCTACAATAAATGGAATATGCACTTAAAAAGTTTGGCCAATAACACCCTATACATAGAGTAATTAAAAAATATTTTTAAACAGATGAAATAAAAATATGTTGTGTGTAATTTGTAAAAAAATCTCTTTAGAACAAATTAAATATTTTATTTATTGGACAAAAACTATTGGACAAAAGCCAATAAAAGAAATTTTGAAGTCTCATCAAACTTCAACGCCGTTCCATTTCTGCAATTCAATTATAATTCTATTGTATTATATTTTCTTCTATATACAATATTTTGCATATTTGTCGCGGTAAATAGATAAGTGTTAATTAATTTTAACGACATACCATGAAGTTAATTAATATACATATATGTAATTATGAAAATAAATTTTTGTATCAAGGAACACTGTGTCTCGGCGACAAGCCACGCGCAACGACACTATCGTGGCTATTTTTACGCGAGATCGCGAGTTGCGGAGGATTGAGATTATTAAATCTCAATAACGGCTGAACCGAGCAGGTTCTACATACGCTCAATCGATAGCGTCCACTCAAATTGTATAATAAAAGTACTTTTACTTTTTTCCTACGTAAAAAGCAAATCGCAAAGTCAAAAAATTCTCTTAATATGAGATGCCTCGAGAAATCAATAGTAAAACGCAAAATATATCAGTTATTGCAATTAAAAAACTTTATTTCTAAAATGCAAATAAATACAGCGTACGTAAAAAAGGGGCATGCGATAGCATAGATTATACCCAGACTATACTTGTCTTCAGATAGTTGGAATCAAGCATCGCAGAAATAGGCACTCGACGTTCATTCCGGTTCTTCTTTTTATTATTGTATATACGATAACATTTATTCTTTAGCAACAATTTTCGCAATGACATGGATTATTTCATATTAGAAATATCCTGAGTATCTCATATTACGATTTCCACGCCTTATAGTTTTGCGATCATCAAATCTAACTTCTGTAATTACACAATTCAACATATCCCGCATTTTTCTAGTAGTACGACCTTACTCTATCACTACATGAAGAATTTATTGCCAAATATTTATTTTGTTATTAAATAATAAACAAGGTTTAAAGGCTTATGAAACGCTTTATGAAACTTGAAAACATTCAAATTTAAAAATCTTTTTTACAATGATTGCAGGCATGATCTAATAATAAATTTTCTACTAAATAGTTTTTAATCCAAGAGCAATAAATTTATGGTGAAACCAATAGATAGTGTTTATTAGTTTAATATTATAGAAACGCCGCTATCTCCATAAT
>NW_017304289.1:258435-263956 GCF_001594115.1 Trachymyrmex septentrionalis | reverse complement strand
TATATATATATATATAATATATGTATATATAATCAGCTCTGTGATAATATTAAAATCTTAAAGAGGAGTAAAAACCAATTTATTAAGAGCCTATACGCTGTTGCTGATACAAAATTATTTATTAGATTATCAAAATTAATTTATATACGTTTCAACCGACGTTTTTGATCCTTTTCAATGCAAAAAACATTATTTAATTACATATGATATTGGAGTCGATTTGTCACGTTTAAATTACAAAGATACGAAAATGTATCTTCAGGGTCATTTTTTTATACCACAATAGAGTCAATAGTTATAAAAATAAGACGCAAGTTCCGATTGACAGTAGTCAGTTGGCAGATTGACCAATATATAGTACCTACCAGTCATTCTTATAAAATAATGATTAAGCTAAGTCATTATGATATTCCAACAAATTATGTATGAATGTAAAGAAAATAGTACTCAACAACGGATATTATGTATCTTGATCATTATAAGAAAGATATAATTAGTGTGCTTCTGAATTGTATAAAATAAAGAATCGACTTATATGAAGAATCGAAACAGAGTGAAATTATTTTTATGTCTACGTCTTAGTGAAAGTTGAAACTGTAATGTACAAGTAAAACTGAGCGCTTATTACACGGAGTAAGACCTACCGTTGATCTAAGATCAACCTAAGAGAAATATATATAAATAAATAAATAAATAAAATTGTACACTGTGTAATAATAGTAAGATTCGCGTATGCTCTTAATTGGCGTTTTACTCCCTTTTAGTTGATTTATTCTCAGAGCACATATTATTAAGTTATATTGTAAAATATTAAACTTTTTTTATTTAACGAATGTTTTATTTGTAATTTTCTTTGTCATTATCGAGGCAAAAGCAGATGTCCCTTAAAAAGAGAATAAGATAGTTCAAAATCGGGCTGTTGCCACGAAAGAGGGCCTCCGTCCGATTAAAAGGGAAACGGTAATTTCACGTGCGGCTTAGTGGATCTATTTACGTAGCGTACAAAGGCAACGATAATTAGCGACGGACCTTGGTTGTACAACCTGATAAAACTTTCAGCTCAGTAACGACGCAACGCCGCGCTGAAAGGAAGCGAATTCGAAATGCATCTCCTCGAAATGAACTCGCTTCCGTCCTAACAGGCGTACAACGGTTATTATCTTGCACAAAATGTCCAATTTCGAAATAGAGTCGCGTAGTTTGGCGAAATCTATCCGTGCAAATTGCGCGCGCTCCTATATGTGCCTTCCTCGCGGATTTGTTAGTCACGTTCGTGATATATGTTTCACACGCGCCGCCACGTACGCGCGATTCGTGATACGTGCCGCCTAATACGAACGATGTTAAAATGAAATTAACGTGGACGATATCGTCGGGAGAACTCGGGCGCTCCGTGATTGACGTTACTTGGATAAGTTAATGCATCGCCATCCGCGTTAAAATATTGCTTTCACGCGCGCAGAATTTTATTTTATATTCTTATTCCTCTCATACACACACACACATACGCACACATCATTCGAAAGAAATTAATTAATTCGAGAAAGTTTTGTATTGCATAAAAATGGATCTACCTTGTTAATAATAATGAACAGTTCTTTTGATTTATCTTTCAATTAGATATTTAAATAATTACAATAATAATTTAATAAATTGTAAAATATAACATAATATTTTTGAAAATTGACGTGATTGTGGTGTGCACTAAGAAAAAAATATATCCTAAATTTCAATAAATATTTATTAAATATAAAAATATATTTATTTGGTATAAAAAAACATTAATTTGATTTAACAATCACTTCTTTTTACTAAGTAAATATTTATTTATTGTACTTACAATACAATTTATTTATATTGTAAGAATAAATGTTTAGTCGGCAATATATTCAAATAAATATTTATTTAAATTTAGACTATTTTTTCTCAGTGTAATATAACAGAAATCTTATCGCAATTCTATTACAGTATTTTTTAATAAGATGTTAGATGAAAGTCCGTTCTTTTTCTCCCTCTTACTACAGTTATATAGAAATACTTCCTGAAAATAGCTGTGAGTAAACGGATAACGAGCACATGTAACGGTAATCGCTCCATTAATGAGCTCCGTAACGCAAGGATCAAAATAATGTCCGCAAGGTATGAGAGACGCTGTTAGCGTGAATCCTTTGATAATTATAATTATATATATATATAGAGGCGTGGTGGGCGGAACACAAACCGACGCCGTCGTCCTCGTCGTCCTCGTCATCCCCGTTGTCGCGACAGCAGCTTTGCATTATTACGTTACGACGTTATCGATGCATGCGCGCGCGATGCGATGGAAAGACGGGAAGCTGCTGGAGCTAGGACGAAGGGACAAAGTAGCTTCTCCGGGTCCTTCCTTCCCTATTATCCGTGCTTGGCGGTCCGCCTTACTCGGCATGCATACAAAGCAGTATTTATAGTCGCTGTAACGGGACAACAGGCCTTTGCGCGACCTATCCCGAAGGGGAGAAGTCGAGCGAATATTCATCCAGGTCTCCAAACATTAATCGTTCCGCTTGCCGGCGGAGTGTCGCAAGTGTTGCAACACTTGCAACGCAAACTCGTCGAGATCGCGACTGCATCTTCGATACGCGCCATCGCTGTACGGGATCACTAATGCCGCCGCTTTGCGGCAAAGCGAAAGAGGAATTATCCGACGGAAGCTCTCCCGACATTACTTAATTTTCGTTCTGATTTCTTAGTTGTCGATCAGAATCTGGATTTTTAACCGTCGTCGATTGCACTCGGAAGCGCGTTATTAAGAAAAAAGAAACGCACGGGAAAAAATGACTGGCAATAATAGTTAAATTTCAATATCTGAATCGAATTTAGTTGTAAAAGCTGCAGCCTTAGTGTCATCTGGCTATTGCAGATAAAAAAAAACATTTATTGTGGCATGAAACTTTATTAGCTGAAATTAAAAGCATATATTAGTACAGGCAGCGGAAGGTAAGTGCAAACAGCTAATAAATTTAGCTTGAACAGCAACAGCATTAACTGTCTCTATTTTAAAGACACAAGCTTTTAGCTACCACAACCATATTAGCTCCTACTGCTAATCCTTTTTTCCTTGCGTAAAAACGAGAAAATGTAATTATTCAACGCTTATTATTGTTAGCGCAGTTCATTATTAGATATCAAAGAAGCAACGATAATACCCAATCCCTTTAGTTAAATTATATTTTGTTATTTTTAACTTTTATATGCAAATTGTAAATTAATCTATTTTTGTGGTTAATTTCAAAGTAAATAACATCTAATATATAACTGTATTTAATTAAATATATAAATAAAAGCATTCAAGCCAACACGCTGGTTTTTATTGTGATTAATTTAAACATATTTATTCATAACAGACTATAGACTATGCACCATTACTAGGTCATCTTCAATATTGTTTAAAAACACTGTTTATAATATTTGACGTAAAATTTCCCTTATTATCTTAACATTAAAATTGTCTTAAATACATCCGCAATTATCATAGTTAGAAATATACAGTGTAATATAACATATCATTAGAATTATTACTTAAGAGTGTAATTAATTAAATCTTACTCTTACTCATTTGCTGAATCTATACCTTTGCTGAATCTATATCTGTTCCATTTTTCGTCCGCATTCAGCTTCTTATCAACAATAGTAATTATCGAACAATAGTTCGATTATGCCAAGAATATGTTTATGTATGCATTTTTCATTTTATTATCTCGTAACAATCGTGGCCAACATTTGGAAGTCATAAAGTCTATAACATCAAATTAAGAATCTTAATCTTTGTCTATCTTATAGAAAGTCGTCAATTTTGTCGTTGAGTTAAAACAGTTTATATGAAAGAATCATTAAAGTAATAAAATTAGTCAATTAGTCATTAAATTAAATACATATATTAAAAGATCAAAAACATACTAACATCAGTATAAATTTAAATAAAATTGTTTATGCTTTACTAATTTTTTTCCATGAAATCAATAAAATTAAAATAGACATAATCAATTAAAAGACTGAAAATACTTGTCTACAACGTATCCATACAATTTGATCACAATTATCTTTCATCCATTAAATTCTCAGTAAGATACATGAAATTGTGACGAGAATAATACGATGCTTACAGCAGAAATGGTTCTTTGTCTAGAATTTCCACTGTTCCTCATTCAAAATCGTGATTTTTTTTCCAACCTATTTTCAGATATTACTGTATTTATTATTAGTAAATAATGAATAATTAAATTTGAATCAGGATTGGAATAATATATTTTCTTGGGTTAAATTATTTAACTCCATTATTTTAACAACGTTTATTTAATTAAAATAAAATGGGTTAAATTATTTAACTGCATTATTTTAATTAAATAAGCGTTAATATTAAGCAGGAACACAGTGGCGACTGTTAATAGAAATGATTAGATAGGTAAAAAAAAGTAGATAATTCAAATTGAGTACAATTTGACGATATGTGTTCCACACGTAATGTTGATTTTTTTCTTAATTTCTAATCGTAAAATAATTGAGAGCCGCTCGCATACATCGTATCTTTATTTTCGAAAAAAAAACAATATTTACTCTGAGATAATTGGGGGAGGGGGGGGGATGCTTATAATGCCGTAGTATGTCGATATACTCCCGCGTAAATGCCATTACATGCGGGCAAGTAGTAAAGCCATGGATGTAGTACGCGGCGGGAGCGCACTTTCGAAGATTTGCGTTCGCGTGTATAAGCAAGGTTATTGCACACGGCGACCGGCACTATACGTTGCGAGCAATTTATGCCGAAAGTAAAGTAATTAAAAACAAACTTTCCTCAGGCGTGGGCGAAACAATATCGGCGGACAGGTAAGGTGGATTTAAAGTCGAGCCGAGGAAAGAAGAGCAGGAGTGGGCGAACGTCGTCTTGCCCGTTGGAACCGTCTGGTATCGCCCGTCCTCAAAACGTTTAATTCATTTAGCTCTATGCTGGATCCCGAAGGAAGTTTTACCTCGCCGGGCAAAAGTTCCGTGCCAAATGAAGTAAAGGGAAACGTCGCGGACGGCAGGCGCGCTGAATTTAAATTGTCTAGACCAAGTGTTTTGTTTCTCGCGGTTATCCGCGAGAAAGGCAGGCAAAAGCGATACGTCTCGAGTATAATAAAAGCTTCTCCCGAGAGAATCCCGCCCTATTGCCGTGACGAAAATAATAATCCGCGGACAAATGTCAGGGGAGCGACTTAGGAATCGTCGCGGAGCTGTCTCTCTCTCTCTCTCTCTCTCTCTCTCTCTCTCTCTCTCTCTCTCTCTGCGGTTGCCATCGAAAACAGTTGCCTTTAAAAGCCTTTCGCCGTTGTAAATGGATGCAGGCGCCACGCCGTGGAAACACGCGCGTAGATCCTTCGTCTGTTTACTTTAGAGATGCCATTGTCCTCGTACCCTGTCAATATTTCGTATACGAGGTATAACGAATTTATAACTTGCCTCTCGTCTAGTCGTCTCTCCCACCTCTCGTTCGATCATCGAG
>NW_017304289.1:250762-258335 GCF_001594115.1 Trachymyrmex septentrionalis | reverse complement strand
GGTATAACGAATTTATAACTTGCCTCTCGTCTAGTCGTCTCTCCCACCGACTCTCGTTCGATCATCGAACTCGAACCAAGTTCATAAGCCGCGATAAAGCCGCTTGCAGTAGACACGATACTACGTAAACAGCTTTAAAAAGTTCGCGTAGAGTCCACGGCTCGTATATGCTGATGAAAGACGCAGGTAGATACGAGATAACCCGAGAACTGTGAAAAATACACGGCGCGCCAGTGAGCAAATGCCATGAGCAGAATTCGCACTGCACCGAAAACCGACCTACCTTAACGAACGCGAGTAAATAGGCAGTTGAATAAGAATGATTTGTTGATTGGCTCATGTAAATTTTTATCTCTCGTATAGATTTAATGTTTCTTTTGCAAACGATCCTTGTGTTTGCCGAAAAAGATTGATTTAAATCACTCTACATAGGTTGAAAAATATTCTAAGGAAAATGCCAAATTTTTATATAAAATTGATCTCATCGATTCTAAATCTTCTTGCATTCGACATTGTTGACGTATTAGACCCGGTCCTCCTTTCCGCTCTTATTTGGCAGCGCGAGTTTAAGTCTGCAGTGTCGGCGGTTAAAGCTGTTCATTTTGGTTGTTTTTTTTTTTTTTTTTTTTTTTTTTTATTTCAATAGTAGCACGAGGTACTCGACGCGAAAGGAAAGGATGGGAATTGGTGGAGGACTTTCGTTTTTCGAGAGAGACGTTACGGACCGGCTAGCCTCTCTATCCACTCGAATCACTTTGCGAGTTAAGCGGCACTTTTCACGTTGTACGTGACGCGCCGTGTGAATGTACGTATTGTATACACACATCAGTACGAAGCACTAGCTATGCCCTTCCACTTTCTCGCGAACCAGGAATAAATCTTCGAATAAACGAATGTAACGCTTTACGTGGGATTCAACATGTGAAAATTTAAAGGGACGGTATGCATAATTCAATGGATACTGAAATATGATGAATACGCTCAATTGTCTCGAAATCTTTTACAAATAGCAACTGGTTGCTCCACGACGGCTAATATGATACAGGAAAGAATGCTGAAGTATATAAAAATTTAGATACGTGTCTCAAAATAATTTTGTTGGATCAATCAACATGATTATGTAGGACGCTCAAACTGCTTGCTAGAATGTCAAAACTTTTTTGCAGCATTGTTCAACATGCATGAAATTTCTACGTAATTCCATTTTGATGGTGAAACAGAATTATTTTCGTTATCTATATCTAAGTTAAATTTCACTAAAATCGTTCTTTCCTCGGTATAAGGTAACGATCGTGCTTTTGTATAGCACTCGAAATCGTATATTAAACTGTTTAAATGAAACGAAATCTACTTAATTTTAAACATCTTACTTTGATTAATAAGATTTTCCATTTGTGAGATATAAAGATTATGAATTCAGATGTATGTCTAGAAAATAAACGATATTTTGCTTGAGAAACTGCAGTTATAGCATACGTATTTTGCATATCGGATTAGCGAAGGAATTCATAACTTACAAACTAGAAGCCACGTCGTTACATTAAGCCGTTTCGGGCAAGTTGACAGGGGCAAGATAACATGGTAGCTTCATAACTGCAACATATATAGTCCTTTACGCATATAGGATATGCTCTAACATGAAGGTTGCACAAAGAACAAAGGATATGTAATAATCCATTTTAGTTAAATAGGACAATAAATAGTAGCATATTTTTTTTAATTATTTTTATAAATTTATTTCTCCATTTTTATATGAATATTTATATGAATTTTACATAATTTATCTATAATATTACTTAACTTTTGAATAGATAGATAATTTAAAGATGTACAAATTGATAAATAAAATGCTTATAACACTCCAAAATATTTTAATTTTAGTGATATTTTTTAACTAATATATTAGATTATAGTTAAATTTACATTACTTAATTACACTCTTATGAAATAGAAAAATGTAAAAATAATGAACTTTAAGATTTTTGAGTATCTGAGCAATTCTTTGTATTTTTTTTTTTTTTTGCAAAATAAAGAAAAAGATTTTAAAGAAAACTATATCTACCGGGAATACTATGACTACCTTATCTATCTCAAAGATTAAATATTTGCTATTTCGTACATATAATATTTCTTTATAATGCGAGAAGCAAGATGTGTGAAACTTTTTTTCGCGAATATATATCAAAATGAATATATATCAAATTTTCTTATACATCGTAACGCACTATATATTATATATATTAGTACTGATCATTAAAAGATATCCAGTAAATCCTTTTTTCGAGTTCAAAGATTAATAAATAACTGTACATACAAACTGAATTATGCGTGTATTCCGAGTAATTAATAAAAACCAGAATTTTCAGAATATTTTATTAATCTAGATTACAGAATATAGTGCTGGCGTATAAAAACATTCATTTCGACGTGTAGCGCAAGAAAAAGATTCACATAATAATTCTTCCGACATTATAATTCAATATAGCTATAGCGAGGAAACGGGAGCTTTAAGTGATTACAGTATCTCTTATGGCTGGGAGAGTACGAGTAAGAAAGCTAAGTGTGGCGAAAGCCGAGGCCATAAAATTTGAGAGAGTGCGATCTAGTTTCTCAGGTTTTACCTTCCCTAAAGTAATTCGATACCGGCTCTGCGATTTTTCGCGGTTTCCCGTTGCAGGCTGCGAAGATTCTGCCGCATAGGTGCGAGCAAATCCAAAAAGGTCTGAAAGGAAGGGTTCTTCAACATTGTAGGGTAAAGGAACGCAGCGACAAGTGCTACTTCGCACGTAGATTCCAGTTTCCAATCCCCTTTTAGCAATGCGGTATCTCGGCTCGCGAGCCCGACGGACTGCCTTATTCCGCTTTGCATTATCAGGACTTTACGTTCCAACACGGCGAGTCTGATGCTTTGCATTACTTCACGAAAGCACGTCTTTGCGCTTGCCTCCTAAATGGAGTTTATCGAGCGCTCGAGACGAATAGAATACGCTAAAAAGGTTGACCCGCATTTAGAATGCAATCATGCTCGTAATCATGCTCTACTAAAGTGTGAATGGTATTCCTTTTAAATTTTTTCATGCACAGCATGATATATCGATAGAGAAATCCTCATTTTTTTTTTTCCGACTGAAAGAAAAGAGTTTAATGAAAGGAAGATGATATTGAAAGAGTATTCATCGAAACGCCATTTATCAAGCCATAAATCAATCGAAGCATTATAACGGTCTAATAGCGTAATATTCGCATGAATGACAGTTTTCCGTAGTTAATTACAATTTGCTCAAGAAACGCGCAGCTATCACTAAATGGCATACCGGCTAATTCTGCCGTATGCTCTCCGCGATTGTTCTAACGAGCAAACTCTAATAAGCGTTAACGTTCTTGCTGAGGAGTTCTGAACACGAACCGCCAGGATCTTGCCATAGTCACGGATTACCTTACCTCCGACTTCTAACGCCGGTCTGCAGCTGTGAGAAGTCTTCTTATTACCGCGCAACTTTCGTGAGTGGCTCGGCTCTCTTACGAATTAGGAATCAGATCGAATGTACGCTTAGCTTCGTGATGTTTCAACATTTGCATCAAGTTCTTTGTTCTTACTTGAAGCCTGTGCTGCAGACAGATATCATATCTAGATAATACATTGTGAATCTTACTTATTCGTAGAAACATTTATATTATGTGCTTTGTATTGTTAATATCATTTATTGAATTCACAATTAAAGATAACACCGATTATTCTTGATTCTCGTAAGACCAATTTTTCATTATCTGGTTAACTTGTGATTAAATTTAACCTGAAGTTTTACCTAATTGACTTGACGTCATCATAGATGAAGCCCATTAGATAAAACTTCAAGTTAACCACAAGTTAATTAAAAAATGTAAAACCGGGCCATACAATCGGATTACAGCGACTTTTGTTGTACTTATGGTCGTTCTTATTTACTTTTTATTCTAAACATTTTCATTCTACAAAATACACATTTGCACACCAACGCATATTCATATTCTTGTCATATTTTCTTCCTATTTACTCGTACACGTAGAATTTTCACAATTTACACAATTTAATTATATAATTTTCTACATTGTTTTCTCTACATAAGTTAAAGCCGATCCAAAGTTATTTCCTGCGTTCATGATCCGACACCGAAAGTGGATCCTTCGACCGAGAATTTGGGAGACAACCTCCGACACTCGGAAGCCATGGATATTCGTATTTTGTCATCGATAACCTGATATCGATATTAAGTTGCATCTCATCTGCGATGCGATGATTAAGAAAGTTGTATTTATCCCTTTTTACCTCTTTACCTCATACTTAACAATCTGAAAAGTAAAGATAATCGTTTATCGTGATATGGCTTTATAATTTATACAATTTGCACAATATATAAATGTAAGCATTATATTAAATTCAGAATATTAGTTAAATATTAAATTTGATTCAATTTAAATAGCGAATTATTTTTTTATTAATTACACGATAAGTATTTATTGCTTCTTGTTCAACCTCATCAAATGACCGTTGCTAATTGTAAAGCTGTGAAATTGTGTTAAATATCACTTCAATATTGCTGGTTTTCTCTATAATAAATACATAAATTTTGTGAACACTCAATCAGAATTGATAATGTCGCATTAAAGCGTACGTAAAGATACATGTCGTATAAAAGATCAACTTTAAATGTCTTGGCTCTTTTCGAACTTTCGATTTTCTCGCAGATTAGTTTTGCGTAAGTTGAGAATTTTGAGCTAAATTTGATCCTACTATCGAGAGAATTTCCGAAGGATTTTATTACATCTCTTCTCACTATAAGCGCATTCGACGTAGAAATTACTCCTCATTATCCGCATTTTTATTATCGCCGTTTTACGTCCTCGTAAAGCATCGCGTTAAACGATTAATTCGTTCCTAGTCGAGCGACGTGCACTTAGAAAATGAATGAAAGACACAACGTGATTTTTTTCTTGCGCATTTTATTTACATCTCTTCTCTTCACATCGCGACTCAACATCGTAAATGTTTATTCTTATCCAATTCGTGAGTTCCTTTATATCAAGTATTATTGAGCTAATGTGAGAAGTGCGCTTCTCTCTTAACGATCGATATTGATCGAATTCATTCACCGGTGTGCAAAGCAACGTCTTCTGTCCTCGCTTATCTCGTCATCTGTTTTTATCGCTGTGTCGCTGATTCGCCGCGTTACCGCATTCCTCTCTTCTCTCAACCTCTCTGCACCAATGTCATTATCCTCCTCCACCTCCTCTCTTCTCCTTTACACTAGTCCGCTTATAGGAAACTACTTCGTGTCACGTAAGAGCATTTGCCCTCGAAAGTGATCTTTGCCATAAATCCTCTTTCATCTTATCCATTCTCCTCTTCCCGAGGGAAGATGATGCAAGCAGGACTGAATAAGCCCGCAATTAGGTCACTATGCAGACGTAATTGGACGATTGTTGATGAAAATACGCACTGCGGCAGAATGGACACTGGATGATAAACAAGAATTAAAATATTTGGATAATATTATATTAATTCTAAACTAAAATGAAAATGAAAAATTCACTTAAAATTAAACGGAGTTAAAATACAGCAAGATAAAATCACTAGATGTGAATTAGACATTAATTCCGAATCACTTTTTATATTTAAATAATTATAGTATTTTTCATTAAATGATACATATCACAAGATTCTTTAGCATTTGTTTTATCTCTTTCAAGGGTCAATTTAATTTAATTAGGAACAGCGCTACACATTTTATTGATGTCATTAACTAATTAAATGTGCAAGTTTAACTAACGTATGTATCTTTAAAAATTCTTTCAAAGTGTAATATCATAAGAATTGCTTTATGGCTTTTACAGTAGGTTGTAAATAGTATTAGATTTCATGGAAAAAAATCAACGTTATACTCAATCGAGATTAAATGTGACAGCGGATGTTGTTTAATCACTATATTATAACGACAATTTTATTGCGTAAATTTATTATAAAAATGTTTAAAAACTTGTCAAATCTTACAAATGATCTTACTATTTATGTTTTTTATTACTAAACGTTTAATTTTTATCATTTTTTTTTTACATTATCATTGATTTTTAATTGTCATTAATTTTCAATAAACTTAAACGTGTTAAAATTGCATCATTATCCACAATTAGACTTTAGAACTAGATGTGGATCATCAATTATAATTTTGTCATATATATTACGATATACATCATTTTTATTATCCTTATGAGATGTAGTAACGTCACCGAAAAGGATAAATTAAGCATTTGGTGAATTGATCCACAATTAATACACAGAGTCCAATTGTCGATAATTGTCATTAGTTTATTTAATTCAAATTAAAACATAAAAAGCGGCAATAAAATGAAATTAAATCATTCATAATCTTTATGATCAATCGTGACTATTAAATATTTTATTAATTATTTGATATTGTTCTGGATAAAAAAAAATGAATTTTTTTTTTAAAGAGTTATCCACAACTAAGGTTTTACCTTACGGATGAATTTGAGGTAGAAGAATCAGCAGGCAAATCAACATACGCTTTTTCATTTATTTCCTTTTTATTATAAAATATATTAATGTACGTAACATTTACAGCAGATGAATACATATAATGGTATGTACATAATTGTCGTTTACATAAGGAAACGGTCATGGATGACAAGTACGAGAGGAGCAGTTCCGTAATAATATATTCTATATTGTAAATTACATACTGCACGAGCTTTCGCAGTTACTTACGAAAATGAAAACTTTCGGATTAACCTTTGTTAATTGTGTGTCGGATTGCATATCAAACACCATTTATTTATTTTTACGTTGAACGCGTTATGTGCATACTTTTTTCAATCGAGATCTAACTAAACATACGCTCGTCACGCTTCTTTGTTTTTCACGCGTATGTACACACACACACACACGGTCACACAGAACACAACTCACATGCATACAAGTCACAAACCTCAAAGTATTTTATACATGTACAATTTCGCCGCGATTCAATCGATGAGGATCAATTAATTTGTATTTTTTCCAAATGAGTGAATTTTATGCGTTTGGTGTTGCTATTTATTACAAAAGTTGCACGCAAACTTTATTTGTCAAAGTTAAAATTATGAAGTTTTATCAGGAATCTACTGAGATCCAATAAATCTTGGAATTTTTTCATGTTCTTTCTTTCCTCCCCAGTAACAACATTATGCATTCTGTAAGCTTCAACGAATATATTCCATTCTTCTTGTTCTCGGGAAAAAAAACTATAGTTGAAGGAAATAAAACGTCGTAGAATTAATATTAATGTGTGCTTAATAATTGTATCAGGAAATGTATCCGTTAAATAAATGTCACCCTGAAGATCCTCTTTTTGGCATGCTGCTTAATACGCTGCTATCAGCAAATTATTGTTATTACGTTCCAGCAGTTAGAACACGCGCATTTAATATACATTAACGACTACCTTAGCCATTGTGATGCTGGAACGCGTATTGGTTGTGACGATACGACAGGAGGTCGCGATGTGAAACACATAAAATAATGATAGGAAATTAATAC
>NW_017304289.1:245338-250662 GCF_001594115.1 Trachymyrmex septentrionalis | reverse complement strand
TGATGCTGGAACGCGTATTGGTTGTGACGATACGACAGGAGGTCGCGACGTGAAACACGTTACATAAAATAATGATAGGAAATTAATACGTATCATGGAATATTGGAACAAAGATGTACACATTTTGATATGCCAGCATTATGTATTCCATTATTACGTAATATTGAACTTAAAGTAAACATATTGTTTATTATTCTAAATGGAAAATTTATTCACCCGCATATATGCTCATTTAATCCTTTTGTTTGGCAAACTCTCGACTAATCGGATGTACATCGACGATACCGATGTATCACGCGTTATTATTTTGTGCAACGTGCTTCTTCGTGAATATCATAAAATCGTTTTACTATACTTATTTATTGACAATACGCTTTTGTACAAAACGATAGATGTTGTAATAGCGATGGTCTCTTCGAAAATTCGTATTTATATTCGCATGTTTATGACGTACCGATTGGGTGGTACCTTAATTTCCATATGAATTTGCAATAGATGATAATACGTCAATACAATTAGTATTCGGTACACCGATCTTGTGGTAGAAAATGAGAGCGAAGAAGGGTCGAGAATGAAAAATGTATATACAACGACATTTGGGAAGCACGATAGATTACGCTGTCATAATTTGCATAACCGTCGATTTCATGTACACGTCGCCCGGATATATCGATCGTCACTCAGCAGATTTAGTAGACAGAGGAAACAGAGAAAAACGACCCTTGAGAAATCTTATCCTCGTTCTCGGATATTCTCTTCTCGTTCAATAGCTCTCCGACGCATCCAATATCTCATATTTTTCACCACTTCCGAGCTGTCGAAATTATTACGTCCGTAATATAACACCGACTGACAATTGCCTTCCTGGACCCGCCGCGAGGTAAATGAATAAACAATTAAGGACGCGGCGGATAAGTATCGATTGATTAATCGACGTCTCTCATTGCCGATAATAATAATCGTTTTACGAAGCTACCGGCAATTCGACAGGATTAATCACAATCTCTCCCTGATCGTTCAATGCTCGAGAAATACCGTCAAACAGTATCCCTCATTATTGGATCGTGCATTGAAAGTGTCAAATTAACGGGAAAGCTTTACGCTGTTCGATCACAGGCAGAAGCTAATCAAAGAGCTCGTTGCTCTTCACAAAGACGAATTAGCATGGCTCTTTCTATCTTGTTGCCGACAATTCGAGTTGTGCCCATTCTGCGGATCAGCGATGAGATAATTGAAGAATTGAAATTAGATTATATAGTAATTAATAATAAAAATGGAATCCTATGATTGTCAAATCACTGCACGTGATATTGTAGAACAATCTAAGATACAAACATTTTATAATAAAACATTTTTATAAGTACTCAATCGTATAGAAATTTAAATAATTCTTCAAAATCAATTCCTATATTTTTTCAAAGTAATGCATGTTAATCAGTATAGTGTTGCTGGATGTAATTTTTATAGTTTTAATTTTCCCTCGAAGCTCGATAAGTTCTGAGAAATTTGGAATAAAACAAAATCGAATGTATTTGCAATATTTATTTTTTTTTTTCTTTTAGAAAATATACATTCTTGCTATTTTGTTCTTTTTTTAAGAATATATGTCAGCTTTCTCGTGGTTGAGTTTATTCATTCGCGTTGACATCGTATACATTTTGAAGATTTAGAAATTCTTGTCCTTCCATTTTGTATAATATTTCGTCACATATACATAATGTATACATTCAATGTTATATTGGTTTGATGAATATTTCATTATGTAGAGAGGAGAAAGAAAATAAATCGAATCTTCTTGATAAGATGCCAAAAAGTAATAGGATACTCCTACGACTGTAGAATCAATTAAAATAGAAACGGAAACGCAAAGTAAAATAAATATATATAAATAGATTCTTCTATTTCTTCGAAACTGAATTTACTGATTCGAACATTCTTTGGGTTTTTAATATAAGTACATTGCGTTTTTATTTTTTATAAACCAGCATAATGCATTAATTTATATATGAGACCGCTTTGAAAGAAATACATTTCTCCAAGTTAGCCGATAATATAATTATAACTTGAATATCTTTTCGATTCAATTTATAACGTTAAAAGGCTTTTTTAAAGAACAACTGCACGACGAAACAAAAATCGCAGAAAACCGTAATCGTTACGATAAAGGACGTCTCGATTGCTTCGAAAAACCGCTCTAAACTGTTGTTTCGAGACCGCAAGACTCATAACGGAAACTTTGGGAACAGTGGAGACATCGAAATTGTTCAAGTTGGCGCGAACTTTCTTTTCTACGATAGAAATTGACATTTTCCGGTATATTGTCGTGCGAACTACGTGTAATCGCATTAATCAGGTCTTAACTTTCTTTCATTTCTTCTACAATTCTCTCTCTCTCTCTCTCTCTCTCTCTCTCTCTCTCTCCCCCCTCTCTCTCTCTCTCTCTCTCTTTCTCTCACGTGATTATATTTTATATTAAAATATAACTCTGTTATTTTACTGAAGATAAATTTTATTGGAAAATTGATACGACGGTCTCGTTACCATGCTTGTATACGGTGCATATATTGTTGCAAATAAAATTATGCTACTGCGTCAGTGCACCATTTATCTCACTACATCATTCTGCAGCTTTTGATGTCTCATCAAAAACATTTTCACGTTATTATTTTAACAAACAGATTATAATTAAAAATTATTTATAACCATATTTGCCTTAAATGTATTTTGCATTGTGATGTATTACAAATAAAAAAAACTGTCGCTAATAGTGAACCTAATATACATAGATGTGACGCGCATAGCGATATTTTCAATATTTTTCTAAAATATCGTAAAAAATTATTTTCAAAAAATAATTATATAAATATATGTATATTAATTTTTTTGTTTTTTTTACTTTCCCGTTATGTTTTTTTACTCTCTAATTTTTGCTTTTACCTTTTCCGATTTTATTGAGCTTTGAATTATATAATAATAAAACTATTCTCCAGACAAAAAATAAGAGATACGTATTATTTTTATTTAAAAAATTATCGGAGGAGGACACTTTCAGTGTTTCCTTGTTAGAAAAAAATCTTAAAATTAGAACTGAGGATGTGTATTAAAAATCTGAGATAATTTCCGTCTCTTAATATTTCGACAGCATTCGCTCGAAATAGTAATCGATATCGTTTCAAAGAAATCATTCAATCCTTTAACGTACGATTGAGCATTTATAGAAAAGTTATTTTCTATTTTTATGCACACTGTTAATCGGTAATACGTAAAACTCATTAAGATTGGATAAAAAAGAAAAGAGATTGGATACATTGCCTCGGTCTGGTTATCGTTTGCATTTCTGCAAAAACGAATAAATGTACGTGTACATCGAGCGTAAAGTTCTTGCTAATACCTTAAGTGAAATGTAGTCTATCGTTTTCACTTCTTGCCTCTTGCCCAAGAAACCGAATTACAGAGGGTGGAAGCAGTCGTGGCGAAATTAAGATTAAGCAGAAGAACGGTGAGAGAATAAACTGGCGCAGGAATTTGCGGCGTAGTCCTTATAGACTCCTCTCTAAGGACAGCTAAGCAAGCAAGTATAACTGGTTGCAGAAACGGTACGTTTATAGAGACAGCGAAATGGCTCGGGCCAGCTCTGTACGATAAGTGCTCGTGGAATCGAGCGAGCGAAAACACATAAGGACTACGGTGTGAGAGGGTAACAACGGTTGCTCGAACGGCTCGTCGAGACATTCCTCGTGCTCTTGAATCGTTCCCTTTCACCGCGATCTACCGTATCTCTCTCGCTGGCGAACCGATAGCTCAATTAGTCACGAGAACGAACTCGCTTTTCCGGCTATCTCTTTTCCCCACCTTCGGCGGTTGGCGGTGTCGGCTGGTCATGAGAGAAATGGCCGGGGCGAGTCCTTAGGTTTAGGAAGGAAGGGCGGAAGTCGATAAGAGGCAAAGTGGAATCGGGAAAGCGGCGTTGTGGAAGCGCGTAAGCGAAAGATGGAAGAGGGAAAGATCGGTGGAGAGGTAGGACGACGAGCTGGGGAAAAGAACGGGACGAATGAGGGACGGGATGTGTTGGAGAATGCGCACGCGAACGGGAGAGGTTTTACCGCGAAAGTTTCTCGAGGGAACGAACGGTACGTCCGTTCTACCAGCGCGAGCGAGCAAACCAACCCCCATCGATCGATAGATCCGGAACCGGCGCGGCTCGTTTCCTTCGCCTTCTTTTTTCCCCTCTCTTTCTCTCTTTTTACTAAGTCCCCGCTCGGGGGACTGTACTTCTCGGTGGAAGCCTAAAGTTGCAGCTTGAGAGAAGAACACGGTGTAGTAGATCTAGTAGTATACTGCGAGCGAATCACGAGTTAACGAGTGAATCGAGTTAGAGGTTTGAGATGCGGAAGTTGCTGAAAGTCTTATTGGAAAATAAGAAGATACGACTACGACGCATGTTGTTGAGTATCGGGAGGAGAGTTTTCGGAAGGAGCTAATTAAACCAGCTGTCTCAAATGTACGTGTGTGTATAATAAAAAAAAAAAGGTTGTAACGCGCGCGCGAGACGATGATATTTAAATCGGAACTTTCCACTTTGCGAGCGCATTCTCGACCCAGCGGAAAGCGATTGAACGGCGTTCGTCGGAATTCGTAGATTTCGGACTGACGCTACGCGGGCGCGCGCATTGACAAGCACTAAATCCAGATTGAAGTACACGAGGATAGATAACGCAAAAAGCTTTCAGTAGTTTTATGACACCTACGGTGCCGTGCAATTTGCGATCGCGAAAGCCATGCCGATTCGCGCAGCGTGACTTCGTTCCGCGTCAATAACGGGTAACCGAGATATTTTCGGAATTCCCGATGATTTCCACGGTCAGAATATTTGAACGCACGGAGAGAAAGAGAGAGAGAGAGAGAGAAGGAGAGAACGGTAACTATATCACCGTTGGTTCTTTTATTCGCGATGGAACGATTTGTATCAGACGCACGACAGCGGAGGAACCGCGAGACGAGCCCGTTTATTTCATGCCGCCACAATACCACCGCACGCATATGCGTGCGGGAAAAAATGCCGATTAATCCGAACGCAAGAAGTAAGCGGTGCGGTAGAGAACCCGGGCGTACGAAACATGCTCCGGCGTGTTTGCTCAGCATCGGATTTTTATCCGGCCAATAGCGATGCCTCCGCCGAATAACGCACGGCCGTCGTTTGTGCGCGCCGTTCCATCAGCACGTGAAATTCAACCGCGCCCGCAATTGCGAATTTCACCGGGGCTAACACATACACACCTTGCTTACATACGCGCTCTGAATATTACGTTTTTTTTTTTTTTTTT
>NW_017304289.1:243397-245327 GCF_001594115.1 Trachymyrmex septentrionalis | reverse complement strand
GAGGGATGGTCTCGATATTCGCGAGAACGGGCACCGCGAGACAGCGAGATTTTGCGGCAAATTGCAAGGTCGTTTTTTGCTTAACAAAAAGTACGAAGGCATCGATTCGCTCGCGATTCTTTTTTCAACTGATGAGAAATAGAAATAAAAAAAAAGAAGGGACTTCTCGTTCATCGTAAACGTCGCGGTTTTGCATTGAAAGTTTATACGGGACTATCAAATATTCAACAAAAAACCAGAAAACAAAAAAAAAAAAAGAAAAAAGAAAATATTTCTCTTCAGCTAACTCGACCTTCCGATTCCTCCGTTTGGAAAAAAAAGGGAGCGAAGTGAAAGACCGGCGCGGACAGTTTTAGATAGGAGGCCACGATACAAATAAACTACTACCCGCATCAACCCCAGAGCCTCTGATCTTCTCTCTGATCCTTTTATCTTTTAATTACGCGGATTTCGCCACCCGTTTAATTCTCAATCCGCTTTTCCGACTTGAACCCAGTTTTCTCAACGCTTCCGCGATTCAACGTGGATAACAATCGCTCGCCGCCGTTTGATAAAATACTGCCGGCGAATCTTTTGAGGAATATAACAATTTTTCTATTATTTAAAAAGAAGTTATTCCAAGGGAAAGAGAGAGATTATCTCTCGTGAAAGCTGAAGAAAACCGGGGGGGGGGGGGGGGGAGACGAAAGATTACATACGGGGAGTAATATATCCCAGAAATAAAATCTGGAATCGCAGATCGAAATAAATTTTCAGAGAACGCTAAACCGACACTCTCACGGTTGAGCCAACGCATTACTTCCGCGGAAGGAAATAGCGTCTTGAGGGGAGAATCCGAGAGAGACGAGGATAAATAAGAGGAACGTGCAAATCTCTGGAGAGTCGAAACGTTCCGCGCGATCGATATATCCGAAAGGCTTTCGGACCGTGGGAAACACAGCGATTCCCGGATCCTCGACGAGGACCGGGGAGCGTGCAGCAGCTCTCCTGGATGATCGTTACAGCGCATCTGAATGCGGATCTCTCTCTCTCTCTCTCTCTCGATACGGGGAAGAGAGGAGAGGGAGGAAAGAGGAGCGTCCGTCTACCCGTCCCACGTCCGGTTCCTTTCCAGTCCACCGTGTGTATTCGCCCGGCAAGCGAGCGGCGAGCCCGTCTCCGTCGTGCGAATTGAAAGTGCTGAAAGTCCCGTCGAGGCGAATTGCCAATTGCTTCGTCGCTCTCAGCCAGGGGCTTACTACTCGGCACGAAATTGGAAATACCGTGGCGCGCGGATACGGGGAAACCGTCTCTCTCTCTCTCTCTCTCTCTCTCTCTGCCGAGATCGGCGAGACAGGAGTCAGGACTGTAGGATTCACTCCCCGGCGTGTATATACATACGTACATATGCAGGTTGCGGGGCGGGGGGGGGAGAGAGGGTGCTATATACAAAGACGCAGGATTTGTTTCGGTGGAGAGATGGAAAGGGTGGTAGGTGCGCGTTAACCTGTCAGAAGTTTCATCAATCTCCCGAAATCTACGGATCTCTCGCGACCTATCTCGGACGTGATTTCGAAATCTCGCGGATTGTCCGCGTGGAAACATCAGTTCCATTGGGTCAGGGGATCGTGGGGAGTGCCTCGAACCTTACGAATCCCGTGGAATCCCGTTCGAAGGTAGCACCTCTGGAGAGACACGCTCGTTCGCCAAGTTTCGATCGAGCGCCACGTCATATGACGTGACGAACTAAAGATTAATAGCCCCTTTCGAGCTATCGACTCGTATCTATCCCGTTAATTTCACTTCAATTATTAATCGTTTTGTCCGTCGAACGGTGCGAGATCGCAATGCTCATTTATAACGTCCGTCTCGCTGATCTGTATCGTGAGTCAACGTCAATATTAACCCCCCCGGGAGGCGCGGGGGGGGTTATTCGCGCTTACGTTGAACG
>NW_017304289.1:242564-243297 GCF_001594115.1 Trachymyrmex septentrionalis | reverse complement strand
GTCCGTCTCGCTGATCTGTATCGTGAGTCAACGTCAATATTAACCCCCGGGAGGCGCGGGGGGGTTATTCGCGCTTACGTTGAACCACGCGTCAAATCGTCGCAAAACACGCGGGAAAAATTCGCACTCACGGCCAGCTCGAAAAATACAAACGTATATACATGCACGCGCGCGCGTAATGAGAACGCGGTCCCATGCATGCCGCAATGCGCGGTATTCGTACCCGCGATTATTCGTTACGGCACACGTTTCGCGCACGCAACAGGCACGCGTGATCAACAGACCGTGACGATGGAGAGCGTGGTCGTCTTCGGCGAGGCGTAGGCGTGTATCGACTGGGAGTACCTCGATTGTCAAATGCGCAGGGGATCCGTGTGCGGATTCGCGTCGGGCTTGTGTCGCGCCGCGCAGAAGCTCAGGCCGAAGCACAGCATCAGCAACGCCACCGAGCCGACCAGCAAGTGACTCGACCAGGACACCGAGCACTTCCCTGAAACAGATGGCATCCGTCCGTCATCGACTTGTCTCTCGCTGTGATGTGTCTATCCTCCTGGAGAAACCTCCCCGACACCGATCCCCGTAGCTACCCACACGGGGGAATTTCTCCGAGAACAGGCTTAGTCGGCCTAATCGTCGTGCCGAAGTTGAATGTAATCGTCGCTTGTAACGCGACTTAATCAGCGCACCAAGATATAGGCTAATAAACTGAAACGGACAGATTTGTCTTATAGCC
>NW_017304289.1:239007-242464 GCF_001594115.1 Trachymyrmex septentrionalis | reverse complement strand
ACTTAATCAGCGCACCAAGATATAGGCTAATAAACTGAAACGGACAGACTTGTCTTATGGCATTAAAGGGGAATTAAAGGGGTAATTACTTACAGAAAATATCTTTTATAATTAGAGAGATAAAAGATTGCTTTCTAATGCGACGCAAAAATACTCATCACTACGATGTTATTATAATCAATTTTAATCCTCCGCCGGCAACACGGAGGATCTTGAAGGAAACCATCGATATATTTCGATTGTTAATTCTGATAGAGAGATTGAAATCTGTACAAAATAATTAACCCTCCGCGAACCAGATGGAAAATCAACCCCGTGCCAGACTTCATCATAAATGTACTATCATAAATATACTAATTTAGTATGATTGGTAATAATGCACTCTTTATTTGCATGAAGCCGATGACATGCGCGCGGTATTTTCTAAAAAGCTATAGAAATTCATCTCGCTGAGGCACGTCACATCTCACCTGTTTCGCGAAGGGTTAAAGCTTTAACAAGTATACCAGAATTTTTTCAGATTTTTATATAATCCGTTTTATATAAACAAAAATTTTGCTCGTGGCTTTCTCAAAAGCCCCTACGTTGATGGAAGAGCTAAAACTCCACATTGTCGACAAAGAGTTAAATATTATATTATTAATTTTATCAATTTTAGATAATAGATCTCATCTTGATACTAGTATAAATAAATGTTTCCGATAGAAATAAACGAAGCGAAGCATTCTATTGTATTTAAACCCAACGATAATATAATGACACAAATGAACATGATAATAAGTATAACCGATATTGTCACTGACGTAAATAGAATACCTACAAATCTAATTTAACGCTAAAACAATAGAAATGTTATTTGCGATTGTGTTAATAATTGGGAATATATCGATGGGTAATAATCGGTTCGAACAATTTTAGATAATTGGAACGTACTGGTGCTTCTATCAGAATTTATAAATAACTTTAATTTTCAACCTGCAAGAGATGTCGTTTAACTAACGGCACTCTATCGGAAATATATGCGATTCGGTCGTCATCGCTGGTTTTGACGTCGGTTTGACCTACCAATCCGGATCTATTCCTAGCACTCACCTGGGATTACCTGTCACCTGTACATCGAATAGCACGGATTATGCTGGATATTCGATAACCCTTCGAAATTCTATCGAAAAAAAAATGTACAACCGCGCCCACATTCACAAAACACACCGAAGTTGGTTAATTTTATTAAAAGTCTCCTTCGTCGAGATGAAAAAATTGCTTTCTTCGCTATATTATAACTGGAAAAAATGTTGAGACATCTCGATGGAATCTTCTCATACTATATAAGAAAAAAATTAAGATCACTTCAATGCGACAGTCTCTATTTGACGCAGCAGTACGAAATAAATAAACGAATATTTTCTTCGGATTCTATCTCGCGCGGTTAAACCGGATGCGGATTTATCAGAGATGATCCCGCATGCGAGATACAACGTATGCGCAGTCACGTAGAATCAATAACGAATTATCCCTCGAGTATTGAAAGGGAAATCATCGGATCGCCGATGTCGGGTCGCATCGTTACGTGTCGCGTTGGGGAATTACGAGGAAATCAGAAATTACTGAGGTCCGTGTAAAGTTACACGCAAGAGCCATAAGTCTCGATTGATTTATGCTAAGTCCCGAGAAATGACTGTAAATCGTTGAGTGTTCGATAAAACGCCCCGGGAATTCACCTGCGAAAATGCAGAAAGTTCCATTCCAGTCCACCGTCGCCGTCGTCACTTAGCAGTTACGTCTTAAGAGTGATTACGTACAGATGCGTATCCGCAGATTTCGCCACGTCGCGTCGCAATTGGAACGGCAATTTCTCGCTGAAGACGTCGTTAAGCTAGGAAACGAGCAACTAAAGCGACTCTCCTCTCTCGCGCGAGTCTGTCGAGCACGTTAATTAGTTATCAAATTAAATCAATAATCTCGCGCGCCGCATTCCGCCGAAATTAAGTTCCGGCACGCGGTTCGCATCCCGCGATACCTGCGTCGCGTTCCTGCAGAGCCTCGAAAACGATGCTTCGAGGACGAGGATACTCACCGAGATTGTAAACGTTGGCTCCCTTCCCACAGGATTCGCGCACCTCTCGATTATCCCAGCCTATCGGATACATGACCAGGCCGCCGCATATCATCGTCGCTGTAACAAGAAAGCGGCTTATCAATTCTAGATTGCCCACTCGAATTTACACTGGAAGAAATTTCTGTTGTAAACTTTCAGAAGTGCCGGAAGTTTCGATCCAACAAAAATGTGCTGCAAATTTAAACGGTTATATTATGAAATTACAATAACATTTTGCGGTAAAGTGCATTCAAATCTCTAATGCGCGGCGAGTACCACTTTTGTAAATTCACGACAAATTTCTGTTGTAAATTTGCAAGTATTGTAAAATCGCAGTAAAACGTTATATGGTTTTTGCAAAATTTACTGCACATTTTTATTGCAAAGATATTGCAAATTTACAAACATTTCTAATGGCAGTGTAGCTGCCGTTGAAAAGTGTCGACTAAATTCATCTGTTTACTCTTTCGTATAATATTGTTAAGATGTTTAAATAAATTTCTTCCCCTTGAAAATATTACTTATAAAGATGAAGATGAGATTAGATTGAAAAATTGCTCTGCTTGCAAAATATGAATACTTTAGCAAAAAAAAAAAAAGCTGCATCGCTCGCGTGAAATTTGTAATTTTAACGTTGTATAATCAAATGCTTTTCTTCTAAAAAAAAAAAAAATAGTATTATGACATTCCCGGCTTCATCCTGCATCGATCATGTCTGCGATTCCGTCATTTTTCGAAAGCAATCCTTGAACGTAGAAAAGGATCGAAAACAACGAACTAACTTGAAGCGCGTAAATGGAATATGTCAATGTTAGAAGAAGAATGACGTCGCTTGATATCTATTTTATTTGGGGACAGTTCATTATTTCGCTGTGAAATGCGAGTCTCTCTCGCAGCTCCATTGCTTTCGCATCAATTTGAAACGACGCAGCGGGAATGGGTTGTCATTTTTGGAGGTGCATTATCTTTTTCTCATGCTCGATAAAAGGATTCGAAGCTTCTTTTATCATATATAATTTCATGATTATGAGAACAATATTTTTCTTTCATATACGTAGATAATAATAACGGAACATTGATGGTGACGGACCCGCATAATGTAATAGCGAAATTTAATTGCAAGTTGCGAGAAATATAACACACACTCACCAGCGAGCAATTGTAAGGAACCAAGAATCCTCGTGTGCTTTGGCGTTTTGAGGATATGCGGAAGGAATGACGATGCCGCTGCCAAAAGTGTCAGGGCGCCGATCACTGCAATCGCAACGCCGATACCCATCGTGACTGTGCTCGCCTGCCACCAAGCACTCGGTATGTCCCAAAAACTGCAACGAAACGTCGCTTATGATAAAAAGAAAGTTC
>NW_017304289.1:233322-238907 GCF_001594115.1 Trachymyrmex septentrionalis | reverse complement strand
CCAAAAACTGCAACGAAACGTCGCTTATGATAAAAAAAAAGTTCTTCAATAATATAATTAGAAACCTTTTCCATGTCTTCCAAAGAGAACATTTATATAGTCAGTGGCAGCAAGAGCGAATTATTTAACGATTCTCTGAAAGTAACCGAATATATTAAACACTATGATTATTGATGCAAAAATGTTTTATTTGTTAATCGTGTAATAGAACGATTCGAATAATATCGAAGTTTCAATTAGTTCACGATGTTTATCACGAATTTAACGAAATAAATTTTATTCGGTATTTATATATTTATCTTTCTACATTAATCAATAACATGCGCAGTGCATATGACAAAATTAGCGCGAATTTATCGAGCCAATGCCTCAAGCAAAACGAGGGAGTAAATTTATTTTCATATAATTACATCCTGATGCAGTAATGCAATAATATTATAGAAACTAACTCATATGTAAAATCATTCGGCTATTGCATTTCGATATACAATCCAAATTTTCACAGCGAAATTAAGCGAAATTAAGTTAATGGATTTGCAGAATTTTCCGGTATTTCGAATAAAAATTCATAATTTACATTATGTAATAATTTACAACACAGTTTTTCTCAGCTGATATCTTTATGTTGGAGTCGCAACTTGAATCTCTCAAGTGCACAAAATATGCTATAATTTATCAATAAAAAATATTATAAAGCAGACACAAATACAAACAAACGTTCTATAGAAATTTAGAAAAATATAACGTTGAATGTTATTTCAAATAAAGAATCGGCTCTCTGGCGAAACTGTCGATACCGAAAAACGAAAGGGTGATGCGAAAGGATATGGAAACGAACAAAACGTAACTATGCGGAATATTTTTCGTTCTATGCAAATATTATTTGTGAGAGATATCATCGCGTAAAATATTGTATTATCTGTTTTTAACTTCTCAAAGTTTTGATCTGTTAACCATATGACTAAACACGATATTTTTCGGGATGGTAAAACATCGTTCCGTGTATTGTTCTTTTACTTCGCAACAACAAAAAAAAACGGATTATCAATCGTAGCGAGCGAAGTTGAAGCCACTCGTATTTCTTACATTTTCGTAAACTCTTCCCTCGACCTACTATTTATTTCGGGCGTTGCTAACTCGTATAGCTTTCTGTGTCAGCTAACTTTGAATAAATCCAATTCTCGAAATATTTTATGCATATTTATTGAAATGCCATGGCAATAACTGTACTACTAAAAGGGTATTCGGTAGTATAATAATGACATAAAAGATAACTTTGAATATTTTAGGAAATTTATTTTGTAAAATTTGTGTGCCGTAAAACTAATCGATAAATTACCGAGTTGATTACATAGCCGAAAGGTAACGTTAATAGAACTATTGAAAACGTCTCAATTTACAGAGACCAGCTATTAGCACTTATCGTGCTTGTATTGCTTGCATTAAGGGGGTGGAAGAGGAGGGAGAAACACATTTCGCGTGTGTACGATTATGTTATCGTGCGCATTTGGCCAATCGGGAAATTGCTTGTGGTACAACCGACACTTTCGAGAATCAGATATTGAAACAGCTATAATGCGTATCCAATGAGTTTACATTGCGATGCTGCGGATGCAAAAAAGTTGTTAATATGCATAGAAATCAACGTAATAATAACAATAATAATAATAATAATAATAACAATAATAATAACAGTAATAATAATAACAATGTAAGATGCATTTTGCAACGTCAAAAATACCGATACGATATTATACTCACAGCAGATCTAAGCATTAAGATCGAATTTCCTTGAAAAATTTATCAGCATCACTACATACGTAATCGATAGTGGATCCGACGAGCGAATCTTTATTTGGCCGAATCTATACGGTAGATGAAAAAGGAATGGAAACACGAAGCGATTTTATAGGATGGTAGTACTGACACCATCCGACCTACACACGAATTTACGAAAATTAAATCAGAGGTACATACGCGAGATACATACTTTTATATCCCTTTTCGTAGCGAGATCTCGTTAGAAAGAGTATAAGCGGAATTAAATCTGTGGATGACCCATTGTCGACACACTCGTCTTTGCCACACGGTATTCTCGTACACGTTTTTTTTTTTTTGCAAAAAAAAGCCTTCCGAAAATAGAAATATTAAGGCAATGCTATAATTCCATTTAAACTACATTATAATAATTGTCATATAGCTTAATTAACGTGATGTTAACGTCGAAATCCGCTCGCTTTAAAACTGATTCGAGAATAAAGCGCATTAGAGAAAAATCAAGTTCCATATCTGTTGACGAGCGTTTTGAAAAATGTGTAATAGTGATACGCGCGTTACTTTATTTTTTGTCTTTTCCGCTATTGTATATCCGCTCCCGTGCAATAAGAACACACGCAATTGTCAGAACAATCTCCATACAATTCTATACCGCTACTGACGTCATCAATACATAGCGCGTATAGCTAAATCGATCATATTGTCCGTTATAACTCGACTAACAAACTAACAACTCATGTAGCGCAAAACTGTAATTCTCTTAACTGTCAGATGAAACTCATCGATTCGAGCGGCATTAAATTAAACCTCAGATATATTACGATTTCTACGACCATCTGCGAAATACGTTACAGATTGCATGAGTGCGTCAGCGATGCACGAGAGCGGAGTGTTAGATCAATCAACGAGTTGCGCAAGCAACAAAAAAGAAGAGGACTTGCATAATTTGTCATGAGTCGTTGCTTCACTTTTACCACATACGTGCAAACTTCTCATGTACTTTCGATTGCAAAACCTCTTTGCAGTCGACAGCAGATGTACCGTAATTCGAATTTGGAATAAACTTTAATTTTTGTTTTTAACAAAAGTTTCCCCCGATTTTACAGAGTGAATACGGGGATGCGATCTTTTATATAGTCGCGGAAAAATATAATCAGTAAAAAAAAAACGCATGATTTGCAAATACCTTTGTATTTTGCACTCAAAATGCAACTAGATCCGATTAATCACGTGCATTTTGCACACCGTTATCGCGACTATCGTTATTACGGTCATTATCGGTGTTATCACGTAAACAAATGTATATCGATTAATTTGGTATATTGATATTAACGATATTAACATTGTTAATAACACCAAAATTTATTTTCACGCGTGCTTAATAAGTGAAAATTTATTTTAATGCAAGTTTAATGTAAGTTACATGTAACTTAAATATATTCTTAATTACACGATATAATTTAGAATTATTGTTATTTATACAGGGTGTCCGGTACGTTTCGACGAAACGCTAAACTGAATCGATACGTCCTCTACCATTTTGCAATTTTCGCAATAGTCAATGAGATGTTATCTATAAAGATTGTTGAATAAAAAATTGACGCATAAGACAACTTTAAGATTTCTTTCGGTGTTCTTTATGAAGTATCTTAAAGATGTTTCTTAAAGAACTCTTGAAGATATCTTAAGATTGTTTTATGCGTCGATTTTAGACATTCTGCTCATTATAATAACTAAAACAAAAGTTGCGAAAATTGCAAAATGGTAGAGGACTTTTCGACTCAGTTTAGTCTCTACCTACATACGAACGCTTTGTCAAAATTTACCGGACACCTGTATATTGTTTTCAGTATAAGCTCCGAAAATACATAGAAAATCGAATGATGGTACTTAACTCAATTATTTTTTCACGTTCGCTTAAGAGGAAGCTTAAGAGGCTTGACCGTAATTCAATTTCTACGTTAACAGGCGAAAAACATTTCGTTTATTTAGGTAAAACAAATAAGATGTAATCATTCTTTAAGTGTTTTATGTAATACGCCATCTCTTTAAATCTGAATGTTTTGCGCGGAAAAAAGAGAGAACCGTGTCGTTTCTTTCGTACTTGATTCTTCATAATTCCTTTTGTTAACAACAATGCCTCAGTTTTAATGCCGCGAACGACCACGATTTTTACGACCGCGTACGCGACAAAATTGATGTAGTTTGCGAAGAAAGTTTTTACAGCACGATTTTTTCACGCGATCGCGACATCCTTGCGAAGTATTTTGTAAGAAATTATTCCACAAATTGTACACTTGAGTCCGACTAAAATTATCCGGATTTCCGTTCTAAACTCAAATTAATCCGTCCGTCACCAAAACTTCGAATATTACTCCCTCGTGTACGGCTCGCGAATGTGTGCAAATTTCTTTTTCCACGCGCACGACATCGTTTGTGTAATTTAAATTTCACGCTGAACGTTCATTTCCAGCAAGCGTTTAATCCTCGGTTGTATTAATTAGTTTACGATGTTACATGTATTATTATTTATTAACAAAAAGCATCGTACGTAAAACGTTTCTTTAAACATACATCCATTTTCCTCCATATTGCTATCGCAGGAAACGAATATGTTATTTTATTCTTCTAATACAATAATTCGTCCACGCGCTCTTCCGCGATCTTGATCGTTGGAATCATATTTTTTTGAATTAGAGATCTCGTTAAAACGAGGTAATTAAAATCGCGCGTGACGAGAGGCGTTCGGCAGTTCCGAAATCCAGAATCGTTCTCGCTTTAGTTAACCGGCTCGTTGGTTCACGAGAATGACTCGGGCAGATTCAGTGAACAACTGTGTTCCACAGCATTTCGAGCGTTTCAAACGCCCCGTGAGCAGAGTCTCTTGCTCGTCCTTAATCGTAGTTACGTACTTGCACCCGTTCGCTTTGATATGGGAATATAGCGATGCGAGAATACGTACCTGGAATACCTCGCACACTCGTAAACTATCTCAGGCGTGGCGTTGGGCGCCCTGATTCGCGGGTAGTTGCAACGCCGAAAGGAACTGAAGTACGCGTCAGCCTTCCCCAACAGCCGTCCCTGAAATGCACGAGATCGCGGAAATGCGGTTATTACTCTATTACGTTTTAACGCTAGGCTTTATAATAAAACTGTACAAAACATACCGAAGCACGCTAACTTCAGTAAAGTGGAGGTAGTAAACTTAAAATTACATGCTGTGCCGCCAATGAAAATACATAGAGCTCATAAATATTAAAGAAATTTGCAGACTTAATTTCATCCCATTCCCCCACCTTCTTTCTAATGTAACTTTCCCGAGTTGTTTGTAGAATGGAAGGTAATTGCAGAAATAAGATGAGGAATATTTGAATAAGAGTGTAAAGTAGAAACGTCGACGTCATTTGAACGCTGCTGAGTCGTGGCACGAAAGATTGTCGCGTCGCGCGAGCATGCAACAGCATCCCGGGCAAAAGACTTATACAGTCTATTCATTTATATGCGAAGGCGATAGCATAGCAAGGGAAATTTTCTCTCCTTTCCAACAGATTTTACACGGCGCCAAAGAAAATGTCTCGCCGTCCTGTTTGAATGCTTTTGATTGCTTCTCTTAATACGAAAAAAATATAGCGTGATCGTCTGGCGGAGAAGTAATAAGCTCGCTTGTCGTTTGCCAAATGCCGTTTTCTTCAACCATGTTATTTTTTTCGCGTTTGTTTCCATAATATAATAAAAGTCTCTGGCTAAACGTAAAATTACGCGAAAAGAACTTATATTATAAATAAGTTTTTTTTTTTTTTTTTTTTTTT
>NW_017304289.1:215831-233281 GCF_001594115.1 Trachymyrmex septentrionalis | reverse complement strand
CGTTTCTAAGAACACAAACAAATTTATACAAATTTATATAATAATTAATATAAAAAGAGAATTACAATAATATTTTTATTGAAAAAAGAGAGAATTATCTTTCAAAAATTTATTTTTCCATTGCAGTGACAAAATTGATTCAAACATAAACCCTAATTAAACGAAGCTCTGAAAAAAATCGCGTTAGATATATACAAACGGTATTTCTGTATACGAGACTATATATCATACAAAATTACGTTCGTATAAAATAAATGCATTCGTATGGAAATTTATGTTAACTCTGATCTATTCAAATTTCCTAGACTTCGATCTATTCAAATTTATTATATATCGTTTGGATCAATGTGATTAAAAAAATTATTTAAAAAAAATTATACAAAAAAAAGATTTTACATTAACAGATGAAGTTATCAAATACAAGAGAAAAAGGTTTTTAAATAAAGTATTAATAAAAAAATTAATTACATTTTGAATCAAGTAGATCCGAACAAGATCAGTAGGGTTAATAATTATATTTATTTACAAACGTGATGTTATAAAGTGTAGCATTTAATTTATACGCTTATAAACCTATACATGCTATAAATTCTAAAGAAAGGAGATAAGTTCACATACACAAAATATACGCATGTATAATTGGTTCTAAAGAGAAGCACCATCTGTTAATTAAACTGATGAAATGCTTTGGCTAACAAGATTCCTCTTGTAACAAGGCTCCCCTTATAGCTCTAGATTCCTTCGGTGATTCGCTATACGGAGAACCGATACGTCATTAATCCTAAACTGTACAAACGAGCTCTCGGAAAGGAATATCTCAACAAGATCTCGGAAAAGTAAGCTGTAATTTCTTTTACCACCCGTGGAACCTAAAACCGTAAAAAGGTTTGTCAAGTCTATGTACAAAGTTAGCTGCCTAGAGAAAATGCAAAATAGATTCGAAGCGGAAAAAGTTGCAGTTTTCTGACCGTATAATTCCGAAAAGCAGGATTCTCTTTTTCGAGAGGCGACTTCGTTTGCGACGTGACGTGTGGAATATGAACAATTTAGCAGCGAGTGAGAGGCCAAACTACCTTGAATCTGCCAGACAACATCGGCCAGACCAGGTAAAAGCAAGTAGCAGTCACACGAAGTACAAAGTTACCCGACGATATTCGCCTCATCAACTTCTCTCTACCAAGTTGTCGGTGCCCAAAGCGTTCTTGTCGCGCTCAAGAATCTTGTACGCGTAACGAACGTCTCAGTAAGTTTCAAGGACCGAAATTTTGCTTCGCGTCACAATCAAGACTTTGTTGTTACAGACTTGTCGGCAATGAGTATTGTTAGTGCGACGAATTGTAGTTAGAGTGAAATTATTTAATTGTCTGAATTACCTATATAGGACCTTCCGATGTATAAGTGCATTATCGTTTTGTGACGCGAATATAATTATTATTATAATTTTCAACATACATTTTTACTGATTTTTCTTTATTGCTATTCTAGTTACAAACGTTTCAAGAACTTAACAACTTTAAATCCTTTATCATATTTGTTAACATGATACATTAATATTGTGTTTTGATATCCTCTCGATATTGAAATTTCTTCTCTCGTGTATCTTTTATTACAATATAAATTTCTTTTAGTACGTTTAACTTTGCTAAACTGCTAATCACGTGACAAATATCTGTGTAGTGAGACGTTCGCGGTGTAGAACTAATGTTTTAGTTCCGTCGGTTCGTTCGTGGTTTAGAACGAAGAATTCGATTACTATCGCCGTTCTACGATCCATCTTGTCGGATGACTCGAGCTTGTTCGATTTCTCACGTTTTCTTTGCCGTCCTCCTTCCACTTCTTATTTCTCTAGCTTCTCTGCTTTTCTTATTTCCAAAATTGCTCTTTCTCGCTATTTTCCGTTTTTGTATTTCGCTTCTTTGTCGCAAGCTCCGTTGCTATTCATCTCGTCCGATTTTACATCTTGTGCACGGACGAAAATGAAACGTAAATAGCTAGTAACGTTATCCACGAGTAACGTTGCAATCTTATTTCAATATTAAAACTCGCGAGTTCAAAGGCGCTTTAAAACGAATATCCTTTAATCCGCGTTTTGTCGAAGGCACGCTCTCGCATTCATGGTTGCCAGCTAATTTATTGAGAAATACATCGATACACGTATAATCGGATTACACTTAACTACGCAGCAGAAATCAAGAATTAATGGGAATGAGAATTCGAGAGCCGTTGCGCCGCTCTCGTTATTCGTAACCCGACCTCAGCAAGTCCTGAAATTCGAGTTCGCGAGTTTCAACCGTCTGATCTTCCAATGAATGGCTCGAGAGTGATAAATGAACTGCCGCTTGAATATATACGTGCAGAGCGCACGACGTAAGAAATAACGTAAGAAAAACATACAATTTTCCGTTTAATAAATCTACAATATTCTGTTCTCTCCTGAATTATAATTTCAACGTCCGATATACGCTAATTTATCGATAAACTTGACACGCCTTATTGAAATCGTGAAACGTTCTTGGTATGCACGTCGTTGGAACTTACAAATTTACCAGTACTTTCGTAGCCGAAACACGCAAATTTCGTCGATTTTATCACGGCGCCCATTAAATCGCTTTATGATTGTACCAGAGAAATTCTCACAGTCGTCAAAATCGTCGATACGAGACCCTTCGACGATAAGCGAAGAAGCGAAAACGATTTCTTCATATCTTCATGTCATCGTCATGTTAACGATGCGAAGTCTTTACGGAGGTACGGAGATATGTCATGGAAAATGCAAAAACTACGATCGTGTATGTGAAATGCAGAATGACCCTTCGTCACAAAAACACGAAAAACGATGTCGTACAATTTTATAGTGATGGAACAGAGTAGTTTAGTTAAATTTGTAAGCGTAAGTGGAGATTTTCATAAATATAATTCTAAAAGTTGCTATACGGAGAGAATTTTTTTCGTAGAATTTACTCTGAAAATATGGTGGTCTCCTAGGATAACATTCATATTTCAAAGAATTTTACGTAAATTTCTCTCTCATTCATTAATAAAACTATAATAAAATATGTATAAAATAAGTTTCATTAATTTTACTGAAGTGCTTGGTAAAAATCTTTAGGATATTGTATTGGACACCGAAAAAAAAATATCTTAATTTCAAAGACATATTTTTTTGCTTGCATTAAAAAAAAATGATTTCTTTGGATCAATGAAAATTTCTTTGAAAATGAGACATTGTACAATATCTTTTATTGAATAATATCTTATTTTCAAAGATATTTTTATTGATCCAAATTTAAGAAATAATTTTTTTTAATACAAGCAAAGAAATATTTCTTTGCTCGTATTAAAAAAAAAGTGATTTCTTTGGAACAATGAAAATTTCTTTAAAAATAAGATATTGTACAATATCTTATTGAATAATATCTTATTTCCAAGACAATTTTCATTGATCCAAAGAAATCTTTTTTTTTTCTTCTTTCAATACGAGCAAAGAAATATTTCTTTGAAATTAAGATTTTGTTTTCAGTATATCACAACTATCGAGACAACTACTATATTTTCAGGATAAATTAAAAAAAAAATTCTCTCCGTGCAGAAATCAGGTCAAAACTATCATTTATTCGCTAATCGGACTATTGACCAGTAGTATATCATCGCGGAACTAATTCAGTTGCGATCGGTAATAATGCTATTTTATCCCTATCCGATTGGACGAGTTGCTTTCGTATTTATCGATACCCTACTTTATAGCTCCATTAATGTCCAACTTTAATGACCATTAAACGTCCAAGAGCGCTAATGTATCGCGCGACAGAGAGAAGAAAAAAGCGATATTGATTTAATGACACAGATTTAGGGTTAATTCGCGCGAATCCAAGAAAAAGTACAAGAAGCGGAAAGAACGGAACCCTCGTGTTTCGTTAATCATCTGTGACTACCTCATAACTCCTTCAAGATTCCCTCGCGATTAACTGTTACAATCTTTAAACATTGCCCCAACGAGGGCAAGGAGCTTAAAAACTTTTCAAAGCTGCATCCCCTACTTTTATAACGCTCTCTATAATGGCATAACGTAATTAAAATCGCGCGTAACGCGATTGCTCACCTGAATCCAGTAAGGCAGATAAAAACCGGAGCACGCGAGAATCGAGGCCACAGTGGACAGAGTAGCCCACAGCACGCACAGCACTGTCATCTCATCGGTTTAGGAGCGATCACCTCTCTCCCTCACGCACTGCAGTTCATCCTCCATCCGTGCATAACTGTAGGGGACCACCCCCCTAAGCGGTGTCAGGATCACGAACTTCGACGCACCCACACGGGAGATCGGGACCTGCACACGATCGTGGACAGCCGATCCCGACAGCCGCTCTCGACAACGTTGACCCTCGTCGCCTGTTAAATCCTCTCTTTACGCCATGGCTGGCAAAAGGCGACGATCGATCGTGCGAGTGACATTTATTAGGGTATTGATGTTCCTGTCGCGGCTCGTTTGACACTCGCGGGCTGTTAATTCCGAGATCGATCGATCCTCCTCCTAATCGCGGATCGCAGAACGTGCCGGACGATGCGTTCTCTTGCGGGTTCGAACATCCGAGTGCTTTAATTATTCCCTCTTGATCATTCGGTCTTTATCGCCGTTCTCCGATGTAACGTTTCCCCGACGAGAGGCCAACGCGAAGCCGTTAATTCAGATTCCACGAGGAATTATTACCTCGGCTCGTAAAACGTGACCGAGGTGTCGCTCAGAATATCACTTCTCTGAAATGAGTCACGCGGTTAATTCCAACTCCCGTTCTGCAACGTGTATATCCCGTGCCGCAAAATTTATGCCGAGTGACGATGAAGCGATTTCCCCACTTACACACTGAGAAACCACAAGAAAGTTACCCTTCCAAACGCATTGCACAGTTCACTGCCTGAAGTTCCGTAGACGAGCCACTCCGTTTGTCAGCCACAACTGTCATCCAGGCCCGAGTTTATTATTCCGCGGAATGCATTAGTGCCGCTTGTTAATAATCCTCTTTCGACAGATGTCCCGAAGATCGCTTCCCAAAGTTACCACGTCTATTGCCATGTGGATCCGGCTAATTATTATAAAACGTGACATTTATTAGGGAACGTTCGAAAAGAAATTGATGTCGCGCAAGTCGTATCCTCTATTTTTTCCGCATCGCGTCGTTAATTTACCGAGAGTCCGTTTTTCGGATCGAGAATCCACTGATGGAGCTGAAACTCTTGCAGAGATGGTACTTTGTTCCCCTGCCAGACGCCTCCTCCAAGGTTAATTATAGATGCGACCACCGCTACCCACGCTGCGGTGCTCGCTCTCCACCACGCTCCCGATAAGTGAAGCGCACGTTCGTAAAAAGCGTTCGTATCATTCGTTTTGGAGTCGGGCGCCCGCGCCGTCACTCTCCGCGCGCGGCGCGGAAAGACGTTGAGAAAAATCGCGAGACGGAGACCGTGCGGCGGAAAGTTGATGTTTCCGGTTGTTGAAATTTAACCTTCCACCCGGAAGTCGACGACACCTCTTTTTCTGAAACGAATCTGAGACGAGACGAGCGATGACGGGAAAAATATAGCGCGCGCGCGGATATCATCCGTGAGTTGTCGACGACGATTACCGTCGTCGTCGTCGTCGTCGTCGTCGTCGCGCACGGCGCCGCTTCGTGGCTGCGACTGAACGGTTCCGTTCTCCACACTCGGCAGCGTTCCTCTCTTCTCGCTTCTCTCCTACCCACCCGCGTCGGTCCGCGCCGCGCCGCGCCGCGCCGCGTCGCGCCTGCAACCGCACCGTGTGGGAGGACCGAGAGAGCGCCCGACGATGCAGGACCAGGACGCACCAGCATCCCGCTCTTGGACATCTGGCGAGCACACGCCGCGCCGTACACGCATGGAGAACGGCGACCTCCGATATAGTATATACATACGCGTTACACGACGCGACAGACGTGTGCGTGCGCAACGTAACACGTGTACGAATCACGCTATCCGTGGACACCCCCCCCCCCTCGCCCGTATGTTAATGAGAGATCAAATAATCGCGGTACATTCATCTCTTCCCCACTTCCACCATCACCCGTTAAACGTTCTTGCTCCAAGTTTCCGACAGGTCCGACATTGGTTCTACATTTGATGTAGATCATCATTAGGAAATATCATCTCATTATCTGTTTTTCATATATATATATATATGGATTATTATAGCGATAATTGAAAAATCTCATTGTTCTTTCTCTCACTACTCTGGTACTTTGACATTAATTTTCCTTGTATTTTTCTCTTTTTTTTTAGCAAGATTTTAGACGATCGATATATTGATACGGATTTAATAGACTCCCTGGTGTATTGATTTAAGAATAAAGAACTTAACGCTTTGATTGTCACGACGTAAGTAATCTAAATAATTGAGAGCTTACTATATATTACCCACACACACACGCACACACACACTACTACCATTAATAAAATCGTTTAATATAACAGACTCTTCAATTATTTTAACTTACTACATATTCCAAAATCACCGGAAATTTTTTTTAATCACAAGTTTTTTAATCAATTTAAAATCGATTTCTCCTTAGCAAATATATGTAGAGATATTACTAATTTTTAAATTACTTGTAGTAATTAAGAAAAAAGGTTTTTACTTAACAAGATTGCGGAAAGACAAATATGTCAAGAAAACATAATTAATTGTTTAATTAATTTTAGGTAGTTATTGAAAAAAATCTTTTATTTCCAATAATCACAAAGATACGTGATGCAAATAATCAAAAGTTGTAACAAATATCATTCTTTTTTTAAAAACAAAATTGGGTTGAGAATTCGAAAAAGACCGTAATTTTCAGATACATTATACAGGATGTTCCGTAAATTTTGGCCAATCGCTTTTGTGTAGATAGAGCGAACAAAACTGAATCGAAAAGTCCTCTATCATTTTATAATTTTCGCAATGTTAACGAGATATTAATTACTAAAGTGGCTAAATATTATTCTCCAATAATTTTTTACTCAAATACTATCAACTTCACAGAAAATCTGCAAGAGACAAAAATCATTAATTTTCTTCTTATAAAACTTTAAGAATTTTTTATCAACTTTTTAGTATTGCATTTTCTTATTTTTACCACGGAAAAATACAATATTAAAAAATTCTGAAAAAATTCTCAGAACTTTATAAGAAGAAAATTAATGATTTTTGTCTCTTGCAGATTTTCTGTGAAGTTGATAGTATTTGAGTAAAAAATTATTGAAAACCAATATTTTACGATTTTTAATAATTAATATCTCGTTAACCATTATGAAAATTGTAAAATACTAAATTGTAAAATAATGGTAGAGGACTTTTTGACTTAGTTTAGTCTGCTCTATCTACAAAAGCGATTGGCCAAAACTTACGGGACACCCTATATAATATGCCAATTTATTATCAATCCAATTACGTAAAAACAGTTACATGAAAATGAATAAATGAGACAATAAGACAATTTTTGATAAACATGGCAGGGTTCCAAAAATGGATAATACAAGGTGGAATGGTTTGTTGCCAAATCAGAGAAACACTTGCTTTTGTCACAAAAATACCCTGTGCTGGAAACACGGAATTAACACGTAATTGCTAATGAAATTGTACATGCCCTAATTCTATGTATATTGATACGAGATGCTAATGCACAGCGTCGCCCCTTCCACCGTAAAGCCAGATTGGAATTGACAATGCGTGTGATCTACCCCACACATTGAGTCTTGAGGAATTCGAGAAATTTCGTCTGTTCATATTGGCTGTGGCTCATAAAGTTAAAATAGCTTAATTAATGAAACGAAACTGCGAAAAGAGATGCGTTAAATCCAGCACGACATGAGAAATATATTTTACTTATTTTTCATGTAACGTTTAAGTCTACACTGCACGAATGTGTCTCTACAAATATGAATACATATTTTCACGGAATGAAAAGTTACTTTTTAAAAGTAACAAGTTACAGTTACTTGAGAAAGTAACTTTTCGTTATTTTTCCGTTATTTTTTTTTTAAATCGACGTCCGCCAATCACAGCGGACAGGGGCTTCTCTAAGTCTCAAGCGATATGCACTGTAAAAAATTTTTGTGTGAAATTACAACTATTATAGTGGGTAATTTTGAAACCCATTATAACAGTTGTAAACGTCCACACGTTTGCAAATTTGCAATATGCAAATAAAAATAATTTTTTGATTTGCAACTATGGAGATTGTGGAAGTTCAATTACAATGTGTATGTATAGTAATATGACAATTACATTTCGCACTATTATACATTTGTTATACATTTAACAGCAATATAGCGAAAAATTTCTTATATTACATAATATTGTTAAAATTTGGATAATTACAGAAAATATTCAAAACATCCTGCTATTTACATAACTTTCCATATAAAATAAGACATATTTACACAATAAAACCAAATTTACATAATTTTTATGGAATTACATATAATCTGTTGATATCTGCAAAATTGTATAATTTTTTATATTTGTAAGACTAATCGTGTAATTTTTACATCTATTATAAAAGTAACTGTAAAATTCACTACCGTTACGAAAAAAATGTAACTTCGTTACCGTTACAGTTACCAAAGAAAAAAAATAACGCAGTTACCAGTAAATTTACGAAAAAAGTAACTTGCAACTGTAACTTCGTTACAAGTAACGAGTTACTACCATTTTCCGTATTCATATTCGTCTTACATATAGACCGCTCGTTTGATAAATCCATCCTCCACCGCATTGTTGTTCCGGTCAGCTCTGCATCACGTCTATTGTGGGGAACCTCGTTAACATTTCCATCATCCATCATCGACATAGAGACGTTCTCGCTTGTTCCCGCCGGCTATCGACGAAACACGGATGGTCCCGTTTGGCACTGGTTATCTTCCTCTCAGTCACATTAGGATAATGAACCGTCGGGTTTTCTCTGTAAGCGTGAGACAAATGCAAACAGAGACGCTAAAGCTACATGAATAAGAACAAAAATGGAATTATGGAAAAACGTGAAACGGCTGGAAAAAAATTGGAAAAAAGAAATTGTCAACTTATATAGCGAAAACGGCGATTTTGTGATATAAACATCTACATATCTACATATTTTGCGAAATGATACGAGGCTTTCTATTCTGGTGGACGGAGAAGAAATAAGCGCAACCCTTTTGTCCATCGTCCGACTTTCCCATACGCACGTATGGATATGTGTGTTGAAATTAAGGCGAACCGACATGTTGGTGAAACGAGATGATTTCAAGTATGGTAAAGTCTCATTTCGGTGTAAGCTTCATCGAGTTTTATGGTCGTTTTACGCGCTACTTCACTCGTCCAGTTACTCGTCCGCGTTACGCCAGCTATAACATCATTGCAACAATAACGTTAATCCGCTACCGATGATGGCTGGAACACCGATAACATCGAATACATTTTGAAACGCTCGACAAGCGTTCGGCAAAAAAGATCGTTTTCAGAAGAAGGAAGAACGGGAAATTCTCTGAAAACGTAGAGCAAACTCCTTCCCTACGACATCGTCGTCCGCGTCCAGAATCCCCTGTCGCCAAACGAGAAAGGCGCTATCCTCTCAAACAGATTATGAGTCCCGGATTTATTTTTACGACCGGCCAGATTCCAGCGCACTTGTCTCCACATAGAGGAGACAAGAAGGAAGGAGCGGGAGAAGGCGAGCGAACTGATGCACCGCAGCTCCTGCTTGATTCGATGGCGGTGCTTCGAATCACGACACCGTAAAATATATAACGGCGCTTTTTATAGAAAGCAACGCGGGCGAAAATAATCATCGTCGGGCGTCCGGCGATCGAGGAAGGACAGGGGATGAAATCGCTGGATTACCCTTTCCCTCACGCGTCATAGACGAGAACAACACGTCATTCCGTCCGGCGCACGAGACGCTGGAATTGGTTTAATGCGTGTTTTCATGTATATCGTAAACCGCAGCTGATTACCTAGGAAATTGAGATATAGACGGTACGTGAGAGACGCGCGAGATCGTTCTTCCTTCCTCCATCCGCGCCTCTTATCCGAGACCTCTATTTGCCCGAGTAATGAGCTTCCCGCTGCTAACGTTGCCGTAGAGTGTGCTAACTCCACGGACATTTGCTCGTTCGTAGAAATTCCTCGTGCATGAAAAATAACGGGCGGGGGTTATCAACTCCCGCCATCACGAGGTTAAATGCGTTATTTTCCAAACAAATTACGTATCGCTGGGATCAAAGACGGACGACGCAACGGTTTGAAAAAGATAATGTATCGAATAATCTCCTCCTCCCCATCCTTGCTTCTAGCTTTTATACGGTACGGTACGTGGTAAACAAAGTGCTGCAGGCAGATTGCGCGCGAATATTTTTTTCTCTTTCTTCCTCTACATTTTTGCGATGAGAGAGATTTTACGAAAGAAGATCAAGCTGAATATATATACTACAATATATATAGCCTCGCGCTGCTTTTCGCTGGATCTAGAAAAGAGTCTTATCTTCACGCGCACGACCTGGTTACTGAATAAATATGGTTGATTCGATATGCCGTCGATTCACTCGGTCCGGTCATCGCCTCGGACTTGAGACGCTGTAAAATGCGAAGGTATGGATTGGAGAAACGGTAGAAGCGATAAAGGAAAGCGGAAGAGTGTGTAAAAATACCAGAAGGATCATCTTGTAGTATTGAAATTGTTAGAATATTGTAAAAAGGCGAAGTAGTGGAGGAATGAATATACGTTTCAATTTTACGAATATCGTAGGCATGCTAACAAGAACTCGTCGCTCTTGTTACATAACATTCATACGATGTGACGGCAAACTCGCGCTCATATTTCACGTAGTATTATACAAATAGTTCGCGTTTTATATGACAGATCGGTGTAATAGCGAGGGCTCTGCAAAAAGGCAGAATCGCGTACATTACATGGAAAAACCACGCCGTCCTCTTTCGCGCGCGCACACACACACACACACACACACACACACACACACATCATGAGAAAACGAACGAATTTTTCCCCTCTCGCTCGGTCAAATTAATCGTTCCACCAGAAAGAATTCATTTCCCCGTAGGCGTCTAATTACGTACTTTTTCTCGATCATTTTACGCACCATCCGATTTGTCCGTCGTCATTCGAGAGAAAGAGAGCTACAAATCCCGGGAGAATCAGTTAATATCATGACTTACTATCGAAGCGAACGTAAACGTGCGCCGAAGGAAAAACAGCATGAAGCTTAAAGAGAGCCATCTCCGATCGAGCGCGATAGCTAGAAAATTACTATTTTTACAGTTCAAACGTATCTTCAATCTTTCAACCGGAAAATTGGAAGACCAGAATAATATTTCTGCGAATTAGTGTTACCGCATACTGTTGCCTATCCAATCTTCATCACTGTCGAGTACAGTAGCTTAGGTATGTTGCCGACAAGTTTTTCTAACGTAGTCTCGAAATACATAATAGTCGCCACATGGCCTCGGCATGGTGCGACAGCACGTTTGTTTTAGGAGAAAATATTTTACTTTTTTTTCCTATAGAAGCTTCTAGCTGAATCTGAAACCGATGTAGGCTTGCCATGTCTAAAAAATTCTTTAGATAGATATTATCACATATTTCAGTTGGAATTGGAAAAGATTCGCCCAAGATAGTCATGAAGTTCCAAGTTCGAATCCTGATTGAGATAATATTTTTCGCAATAAGTTCTCTACATGGTTTTAAAATATGCCAATAGATCAATTATTTTAGTTATTTTAGTTTTAGGTTATGACGTTTCAAGTCCGACAGTAAGTGTTAACAATTTATATAACTGAAAGATGTATTTAGAATTTACATATAAAAATATTATCAGGTATCAAAGTCCAAATTTGACTATATTGACCCATTTTCTTCCTTATTTGATGCACTCAGCGGATGGCTAGATAAACTTTTTTTCGCATTTAGAATGCGAGTATCATAATTAAATGGATGCTCGCGCGTATTCCAAGAGTCGAGAAGACAGTTTAGTCGTACAGACTGCAACAAAGATAGAATGTTTGTCAGTTAATAAGAGTAGCAGATAGTTGTGTGGAGTCTGCAGCGCCACTATTGAGTACTTAAGTGACGGGAATTCAACTTGAGCCAACGTCGGGGTCAAACCTGACGTTGGCGCCGGCGTCGACGGCGCTGGTCTCACCGTCAAGTACCGACGTAAACGACGTAGACGTCAGGCGAGTAGCATGCTAATGAACTCGCCTACCAGTGCGGAACTTACAGCAGTTTCCTAGGGGCACTTTAATCGGACAGCAACGGGCAATTACAATCATTCTTGGCATCTTCCACCTGGTCTCTTTACGTCGATTTGCCTTGAGCCTCGCACGTAAAAAAGATTACGATTGAAAAAGATGCATTTCATGTGACGCCGATATTCTGATAGGACGCACTGCTGTTAGAGATGATGTGTTACAAAATATTTTGCTAAGCTAAAATAAAATAATATGTGCTAGTAAAAATAGAATTATTGAGTATCCATTGGTGTTTACAAAATAATCGCATCCACGAGATATTAAAGATGTTTCTTTTGTGAATCATAAGTGCCTAATATCTGTTTCAATCTCTGTTATAATATTTACTATTAGCAGATATAATACAATGGTTACTGTCTCGAAAAGCTTGGAATTTTGAAAAGATTTCTTTTTTACTCTTGAAAATATATCAAATTTTGATGGAATTTTATCGGAACTTGGTAAAATATTTGGGATTTTACTGTTAAATTTAAATTTTGTTCTTTTCTAGAAACTTTAAATCTGTTTTCTGTAGCTGAACTGGTATACACTTTAAGAACTTAAAGTGAGATAGATATATTCGTCGAAAGCGAGAAAGAGAATTCTAGTGCAGTCTAGTGCAGAAACAGAAAATAGACTATTTATTTCTTTGATATTTTTTGATAATGCAAAATAGATAATGCGAAAAATTCGATACGAATATCGATTCGGTATCGATATATTTGGTATAAGTATCGATCCGTTCGGTATCGATCCGTTTTCCGAGATCGTTCGGAGTATTAATTGCTTAAGAGATGGTGTATCTCATTTCCATTAAAATAGGTATATATATTATATCTTTTATCTCCTTTAAAATAAATATATATGCGAGGTCTACAATAGAAATCATAGCGGTCGTAGAGTCAAGTTATAGAAAATTGACCAATCATAGTCGATTCTTTTCATATTCGACTGCGAGTTTGATTAGTTTTAGTACGACTTAAAATTCTACGACCGCTACAACTTCTATTGTAGGTAGACCCAGCAATATCTTTTCTATGTAATTTATAAAGACTGATAAAATATAACTAATAAAATAGTTCTAAAATATTATTTGCTTTTTTCACTATTATCACATAAGCAGATTAATTGATTTCTGTTTTTAAATTTTATTTGAAACATTTTATTTTTATTTTTGTAATTTAAAAGATAAAACTGCCCACACAAAAATATGTATCTTATGATAGAAATAAATACATTTTTTTATGTAAATCTATTCGGAATTGTAAATAAAACCGGAAGTTTTACGAAGATATCGACAAGTATCGATACAGAGATTGATCCAATATCGATTTTTTTCCCCAAATACCGATCCAGTATCGATATTTTTTTTTATCGATCTTTTCGAGCACTAGTACAAAATGTTGACAGTCGATTAGTAATAAGCATGATGTATACATCTACAAGATATGTGTATTTACATACTTTTTCATGTATATCTTATAAATTTTTATTTAAAAAATTAGTGTGAGACGATAGAAGACAATATTCAGTAGAGTAGCAATAGAGTAACTTACTGAGGTGTAAAAAATTATAGAAATAGTTTTGTGAAATGTTCCTATCGTCTAAAATTCAATATATATTTTATTTCCGTTGTTTGCGTTCCAATTTATTTCAAAGTTGCATTAAAAAATTGTCTCATCTTACATGGAATTTTGAAGAAAAATACCAGGAAAATACGGAAATTCTCAGGGAATTTTTTTCACACAATTTCAGTAAAAACACCCTGCAATATTGCAAGACTCCCTACAATTTCTACTTATTACATTTTTGTGTTGAACTGACACAAAATGATTTGCAAGTTAACCACAGTATAGCGTGAAATGGGATTAAAATGGAACGAGCCAATTGTGACATGATTCGCGATTGTGTCTCTGCTTCGGTGATATCGATTATGAAACAACAAAGAGAAAGATGGAACGAGCTGGAGGATGAGCGAAACATAGAGATAAACGTGAAGTTCGGATGAAACTTGAGTGACAATTTGAATATATCAAACTAATCGCCGTACACAACAATAGAGAAACCCACCACGTGTACACATACGTATGTATGTGTGCGCATTTATATGCGTCGTAGTTTGATTGTGTTCGATTCTCAATAGCCGGACGGAATTTTGGCGAATACGTGAGCGAAATTTCGAGCTGTAACGACGCCAAAACTTTCTCGAGATTGACGCGCTTTAGCTCCGATGCGTGAAGTCGCCGGCAGTTATGTACTCTCGTATCCATACATATCCATAAACTGGTTTCCTATCCTATATAGTCAAATCCGAATTAAAGTTTGCGTATACATATATCTGAGCTTACCTGGATGAATACATCATCCGTTTATCTAATGCGAGCCTGTTTGAATTTTCGACATTGGCTATAATATTGTCCATATAAATATGGCCGAGGTTTCTTTGTCAAAAATTTATCAAAAGTACCTACGTTAAATAAAAATCAAAATTAAAGTAACATAATAATAATAGTGTATGAGTTAAAGTAATATGCGTCGAACGGATATTTCATAACTTTATGTTACTTTTCAAATATGCGTTCTACGTATATTCGCTGCAATTAAACCAAATTTCCCAGTTCCCATTTTAACGTACCTCTGCGCTTTTATTAATATGTCACAATTACTCTGTTCAGTTTTATTACCCTTTGTAAGCGGTTTTTTGTGCTCTCTCGTGCATTTGGGATTTATGGATACATATACATCGCACTTTTATGTAACAATGAAAAATTATATATATTCTCTCTCTCTCTCTCTCTCTCTCTCTCTCTCTCTCTCTCTCTCTCTCTCTCTGCATATCATTATTTCAGATCCCTTAAACTTTTTTATAAATTAAAAGAATTGTAACTGTCGATAACATTTAGCATTGTCGCTTACTTTGATCTTTATTTTTAGCTTTTAAACTATGCGATTTATCTTACAACTGTATATATATATATTTTCTAAAATTGGCAGAAAGTTAAAACGCACCGTTTTAAACGAATGATGTGACGAATATGTTTTGTCTCGCGAAGATCATGACGTCAGCCTCTCGGAGACGAACGAATTATGCCTCGGAGCAGCTCGATCGTATCGCGCCGACGGCGTGCACGGGAACGGCAAACATCCCCTGGAATTGCACACTTCGCACCCCACACTTCTCCTCAGATGAGGCGGCAATAAAAATATTGTTTACGACAGAAATAAAACCTAACACCTCGCCTCCTTTTCTTGCTTCCGTCGCTACCGCGCTTCGCTGAGCGGACCGTCGAATAAAAAGCTTCGGTGAGGAGAAAAAAAAAATATGGGAAACGGGAAAAGCGTCGCTTACCGCGCGCGTTTTCGCGCATCGCAACGCGGACGGCCCTCGCCGCGGCATAGAATGAAATGAAATGAGACGAGACGGAGATGAGATAGAACGAAACGAGATGAAATGAAACGAAACGAGACGAGAACGACGAAGTTAGCGGGCCGAGGGAGGAGATATGAAACGTGGACGAAAATGTGGGTTGGTGATACGACATGCGGAGCAATACTCGCTCTTATAATGCGCGCCGCTAGCGACGATCACGCTTATGTGTTACGCAGAATATTTTGAAGAAATTGCTGTTAATTCCGATGGAATTTACGAATATTTGGTCTTCCTGAATTTCTCAAACGGTGGCAATAACCGAAATTTCTGATGTTAAAAGTCTTTCGCCTCCACTGAGAAAAAAATATGGCAGGTCTGGTTAGATTAAATAGTATAATAATTCTAATGGAAAATGTACGAATCAGAATTTCCTGGTTAAATCTACTACGAATTTTAATCGAGATAACTAGAATTCTGATTGATATAATTATTTTGGTAAAAAATGAGAATTCTAATAGATTTAACCAGAAATATCAACTCACCCTCCCTCCCCCCAGAATTTCGATCTCAATGAAAATTCGAGTAAATTTAACCAAAAAATTTTCATTCCATTTTTAATCAGAAATTCTTTCAGTGCCTCGTTTTCTTTTTCGAAGTCAGAGCTACATATTTGCATCGTGTATTTTTTATGCGCATTTATGATTATACACATTATTGATGTAAAAAAAATATATCGAGAGTGTATTAAGAGCGCGCTGCAAGAGTATACCAAGACTGCGTGAATAGAGTGTTAAAATCAGTTACACAACTTTACATGGTTTCTAGTTGGAAATTCGAATCGAAAGTACTTTTGAGGATATACCATCGATCCGGATTGGATCTGGACTAGATTATTGAAAGTACCATTAGCTCAGATTGGAAGTTTCTGGATTAGATATCCGGATACTCGAGTAGATAACTCGATACACGTGGAAACGTGATATAGAAGGAATGAACGGGAATTATTGATGCGGCAATAACTCGAAAACACTAAAAGGCCATGAAAGTTTAATAAAATGCGGATATTTCACGCGATGTGGAGGGAAAGGAGTTTCGACTATTGCTTATTCCGCGATAAAACTACCGACTTTCGAGGCGCATTAATTTCACACCCGCGCGTCGGATGTACGGACGGTGGTGCGGCGCGACGTCGGTAGCTGGGGGTCGCTCGTTGTTTTTTTTTTTTTTTTTTTTTTTTTTTTTTTGCGCTGCTAGTTTTATCGTGAGAGAGAACAGAAAATTTCGACGAAATGCAATCGCACGGAGGCGTGAATATACATATAACGCAGGATATACGTACGGGCCTCCTGTCTACCATACATGGCATGACCGCGATGCGCCGCGCCGCATGCTTGCCTCGCTCGCTGACATTTTCTCGCAAACTTTGTCGGGAAAAGTTAAAAGATATTGCGTGACCGTCTGGTAGTGAAAATAACGAGGGACGCGTTTGCAGTAAATTTGCGTACACACCGTTACACCGCAAACGTCGAAGAAAAATATGAAAAACGCGCGAAAACGTTCGCGTCAAAAAGAGTCATTATCCATTGAATCATGCATTTGATAGCGTAAGAATGCATTTATACATGTTTCAAGCATTCTAATGGGAATGTTTCTGCATTCTAAATTTAAAAGTTTTATAAAATGCATTATAAGATTAAATCGGCGCTAAAATTAAAAAATTCCGCGGAAGTTAATGCCATGCAAAAAGTATATATTATACTATGTGCCATTTTCTTGAATTTCTCATAAACTCGGGTACAGTACGAT
>NW_017304289.1:214760-215731 GCF_001594115.1 Trachymyrmex septentrionalis | reverse complement strand
AAAAATTCCGCGGAAGTTAATGCCATGCAAAAAGTATATATTATACTAAATATGTGCCATTTTCTTGAATTTCTCATAAACTCGGGTACAGTACGAAGTAAAAAAGAGAAAAGAGCATCAAGTGCAATTCCTCCTTCATGCGCGGGCTACGTCAGCTCAGTTCTATCTCGAGCAACAGCAACGGCTTCGATTCACTGCACGCTTGATTAAAAATTAATTCGTTTTTCGCAACTGTCCCATCCCGATCCTTCCATGACGAAGCGATGAACCTATTAGCGCACTTGCATCCGAGCGTACAATATCCGTCGGTTCTCACTTCTCGTCGCGTCGTCCGTCACGGAAATATTTAATATTAAATTAGATTGGAAATTTGCGAAGGTATATATAAAGTTCGCGCAAGGGTACGCGGCATTACACGGGAGCTTTATGAATGTTTAATGACATTAGAATATTCACGGGCGCTGCTACCGCGCTGGACCGCACCGGGATTTCCACATTACGTATTTCGCGATAAAACTTCGCGTCACGTCACAACCCGCGCTCTCTTAGCCCGCGTCCAACTTTTGAGGAGCATTAATTTCACGCCTCGGTCAGATATACGACCGAATGCTCGACTGCGTCTCGCAGTGCTGTCGTTTTTGCGACGGCTGTTTCAGTAGCCACTACGAAAATCCGTCGCAAATCTATTCACTAGTCATCCCTTCGGCGCCGTGAAATTTCATTGGAACATGCGACTCGGGAATGCTTTAATATTATTATACCGTTGCGCGTGCGGGGATTCCCATGCTTGAAAAATGAAATGTAAACGGCAATCGCTCATAGTACATGATTATTTGTTCGCGTACGTGCACGTTAATGTAATTATACTTTTTCAGAAAATCGGAACGATATTATATTAATATTCAGAATTATTACGTACTTGTAAATTAGAACGAGATTTATTATTAATAATTCCGTCAGAGTTTCAATAT
>NW_017304289.1:206909-214660 GCF_001594115.1 Trachymyrmex septentrionalis | reverse complement strand
ATATATATATATTACAAAAACAATAATTTTTATTTAATTTAAATAAAATTTAAATTGTTACGTTGTTTAATTGACTTTAATTGCCGTGTGCATAATTACATTTTCCTTTCTATTCACCGTATTTCATCAGAATTTTATGCAAATTTGATTGATAGGGTTCCTCCGCGATCTTTGATAATCGATAAAATAAGTCATAAAAATTAATGGAGGAAGAACAATAATGCCACATGTGATAATTTGCGGTCTGTGTCGGTCGCATTCAACATCGATAAAATTTGTCGAGGGAGATAAGTGGAATAAAACGCATAAAGGTTGAACCCACGTCGTAAAAAAGAAAAATTTATTACGCGCCCACAGCAAACTTTTATGAGTCAGAAATATGGGTAGATGAGCGAGGAAGAGATGAGCGAAAAAATGCAAGAGAATGGTGAAGTTCTTGATAATTAAGTAGTCGTGAAGATAAAACCGTAAAAGTAGCATTATTTCCAAAATAGCGATGTGTAGTATTGAAAGTATGTAATGTCAAATATAAAAGAACATTGCTGTAGTATCATTTTTGTGTTTCGCTATCGCGAAAACATTAAAGAAACAAAGTTAGAAGCTAGTTCTACGTGCTGACAAAACTGAAACTGTAAGTAGAGATTTTTACGTGTATCGACCGTGGGGGGTAGCGTTAAATCGACAAACTTTCGTTATCGAGGTAATATTATCGAGATCAAAGTGTCTTGCTATCGAATATGTCAGACTATTGAAGTTTTCTCGTAACTTGCTATAGTAACTTCTAATTTAACTGTTCTTCTTTGAGATTAGACGATAATGCGGTACGCGATTCATGAACTGTATATATATATATATACTATATATATATCGTACTTTCCGAATACTTAACGCTACGCTAACGCCATAAATATTACATCACTATATTTATTCAACGTATCTAATATTTTGTGCAAACGAACGTTAAATCAATAATGCCGATTTGTCGAAAAAAATACTTTATACATGTAAACGTGCACACGCACATTTTATTATGCGACGCATAAATTTTATGATACAACGTATATCGAAATCTATATCAAATATTTACAAAAATACAGTACTGTGCGCGAGCTATCGTGCGACGAAGGCAGATAGAAAGCGTAAATAAATGTAATAAAATATCCGCACCACGCAGCAGATATTTTATGAAAATAATGGTGTTTTTAATTTCATGCGTTATTTTCAAGAATTTGTTACATTTTTGGTCGCATTCGCGCTTCGCTGTTCAGAGAGATTTCGCGTCAGTATAGCTAGGGTATTCCTTATCCGTCGTGGAATCCTGTAGATGCCACGATTCTTTCCTTTCGAATATATATATACAGGGTGTCCCGAAAGTTTTTTCCAATCGCTTTTGTGTAGATAGAACGGACTAAACTGAGCCGAAAAGTCCTCTACCATTTTGCAATTTTCGCAACAGTTAACAAGATATTAATTACTAAAAATTTTGCCAAATATTGGTCTTGAATAATTTTTTACTCAAATACTACCAACTTTACAAAAAAACTAAGAGACAAAAATCACTAATTTTCTTCTCAGAGAACTCTAAGAATTTTTTCGGAATTTTTTATCAACTTTTTAGTACTGCATTTTCTTATTTTTATCAACATGAAAAAATACGGTATAAAAAATTCTGAAAAGTTTCTGAAAAAATTCTCAAAACTGTATGAAAAGAAAATAAATGATTTTTTTCTCTTGCAGCTTTTCTATAAAGTTGATATTTGATAGTTGGTATTTGAGTAAAAAATTATTCAAGACCAATATTTAGCAATTTTTAGTAATTAATATCTTGTTAATTATTGCAAAAATTGCAAAATAGTAGAGGACTTTTCGACTCTGTTTAATCCGCTCTATGTAAAAGCGATTGGCAAAAACTTTCGGGACACCCTGTATACACACACACACACACACACACACACACACACCGCAATAAATCCGTTTAAATTAAATATAATAATAATGATTATCGACATTTGCTTGTAAACCTAATTTAAGTTTTATTTTATGAATAAATTTCCTATTTTCAAAATGAATATCCTTCCCAAATTGTATTATTTTTAAACACCTCGTACCTCTTTTACGTTCCTTTATTACCTGGGATCGCACGTGGTCCAGTCCTGGATCAAAAGGATTAAGTTTCTTGAAAAGAGCAGACGTTTGCACCTGTCCATCGGAACAGGTGTTATAGCGTGAACAGGTGTCATAGCCCAAAAACTTTCGGGACGTTGACTCACATTGGACCATAAAAGGTGCGTTCGATTGACAAGTGTTCGCTTCTGTGCGTATACCTGCGGGACTGACCGTCTCTTCTTCTCCTCTCCACTTTTCCTCATTATCTCCTCAAATTTTCCAGGATTTCAACGTAACACCTTCGATAAAATTTCGACATCGTCACCGTTGTCGTCGTTGGCCACGAGAGAAAGAGAGAGAGAGAGAGAGAGAGATAGAAGCTTTATTAATATCCTAGGAGAAGCCTTCTAAAGATGCAACCGGTAAGTACAATATACTATATAGTAGAAAAATTTTTTGAAAAACATTGCGTGAAAGTATTAAGATTGAGAAATCGAGAAATAGATGTAAAAGAAAATAATAAAAGTAATATAATGGTATATAAAAATAAACTTAAAAATACAGCAGAAGATATATATATATATATACAAAGATATATAAATACATACAAAGATATAAAGATACAAAGATATTTAGATATAATGATACAAAGATGTATACAAAGATAAAGCAGATTCTGCTAATGCTCCGCATATTAGACTAGGGCATATGAGAGAGATGCAAGAGAGAGAGAGAGAGAGAGAGAAAGAGAAAGAGAGAGAAATCGTGATCAGCGTCATAATATTGTCTCGTACATGTCACCAGGATCTCGCCGCTTTTAACGTCCAATTATCAATCCCCGAAATAATTTCGCGTTCCACTCGCGCTCTTAGCTTCCGCAATGAAGGACGGAATATTTATGAGGCAACGAGAGCGGCCGATCCTGTCAAGTCTTTTATGCAAGTCGTTCGACCGGACCACTTCACGATCCTTTGTTTAAGCGCGATAATTATTAATGGCATTTCGCCATCGTCCTCGCTCCACCGCCCATTCCACCGTCACTCATCACTCGTTGGTGTCCCTCGCAGCAGTGAAGTTCCTTCTAGGCACTTCAGAAATAGAATACGCGAGTTTTCTAAAGATCCCGTTCTAACTCTTCTGTTGGATGCCATAAATTATGGGCCTTAGAAAGTTCCCGAAGAACAATGCATTCCGCGAGAAGACAGAGAGAGAGAGAGAGAGAGAGAAAGAAAGAGAGTTAATTGAAAACTTTTGCGCTAGAAACTGGTCTTCGAACGGGGAACCTATATGTATTCTTAATTGGCAAATCGATTAACGTAGCAGCGTACAATAAGAATTGAAGTCCTATGACTGTGTTCCTAAATATGATGCTCTTCTGAATTGCAATGTTTTTTTGACAAAAAAAAAGAGCTTATTTTGAATCCCTTTTAATTAATGATTTAATAACATAGTCGTATTTTAAATTTTACATTGTTTTCTGTAAAATATACCGTATTTTTCCTCAATTATTGACCGAGAACGGGATTGGAGTCAGCGATAACACTTTATAGTTTATTGGAATACAAATTGCGCATCGATCGAATTTGATGCGCAAGCACATGTAGCATTATTATTCAATGGGGGATCGATCACATCCAAAATATCCGATAACAGTAACGATCATGTATCACGTGATTATGTTGGGCAAGGCATACAATATTAGGGGCGGTTTCACAATATTGTTAATAAACAAAACGTGTTGTTGTAATATTATTTAATAACCTCTTAATTCGGTAAACGCGAATCGAGTTTCACGTAATAATTCACGATACGGATGTATGGGCAAACGATACGATTATATAACGAACAGATATGCGTAAACGGCTTTACAACGTTACGCTACCGTAGTATTTAATCATTCCCTTATCCGGTAAACTCAAATCGAGTTTCTCGCAATAATTCGCGATAGAGACATATTCGATAACTACGCAGAATGGCCATGCCATGCGATGAAATTAACGGGGTGTAATATTCCGGAGTATCTATGATTGTCAATATCAGAACGATGAATTAAGTTATGCGGAAAGTAGAATAAAGAAAAAAAAGGAAGGAATATATTTGAAAATCATCGATATCAGGGGATATATAAAAAATTATTTTATCTCTATAAATCTTTCCAGATTTCCGATACATTACGTGCGGAACTGTAATTGTGCGTACAGTTACAATTTTGTAAAATATCTCGAAAGAGAATATTTTTTTTTAATCATACATTTAGGATAATGCGGAATTACAATATGACTTTCGTCACGAGCGAGACTGAGATAAGTGTTACGATCGAGATCCGACGTGCGTGGTTCTCCAATTTTCGTCATAACTTGCGAACTCTGTGGAATCTCACGACACAAGATCGCATGTGCGAACCCTATTACGCGGATAACGTGGAGGATGGCAAATGGCATGCGCGAGGTTCTCGTCGAGATCGTTCTTCGTCTTCAAGTGCTTCTCTAGGCAACTTTACAGAGGCAAAGGCCTGGAATTCGTCACAAACACACACACACACACACACACACACCAGCGCGCATCTGCACACACGTCACCGTATCAACTTTGAAGTAGAAACGCAATAGGGGGATGCCCGTTGTGGAAGGTGCTCGCCGTAATTTTCAAGAGAGATTTTATTAGCTGTACGAGCGCTTTTCACGAACAACATAATGAATTAACAAGTAGTGCACTTAGTCAAATAACATGGGACTGTAATGCTGCTATATTATACGTCATTTTAAACTTTTAATTTATTAAAGGAATACGTGTGCACACTCATGCGACATTACGCAGTCTTTTTTTACATTAAATGTCGATTAAATTTACAAAACGCGAAAGCGATACACGTAAAAATGGCGACGAGGAAGGACACAAAAAATAATTATTGCGTTACATTATTATATAAAAGTAAATGTGCATACATATAAAGCGATTATTCGTCGTATTTTCGAAGGGTACAATTTCTATGCAAGAATTTTGGATAAAAATTTCATGGCTCTGAAATGATGACGTGTGTGTTATAATTTCTATTTTTATAGGGACCTCCTTATACAGGCGACCTCCTTTAAATTGCTAACCGACTATCTGTCCTCTATTGGCCGAGGCAAACAGGCGCCCCTGTCTTGTTCGTAAAACGCACGATCGATCAATACTTTGAAAACCAGTGGAAGCGTGTCCTCGAAGGCCGTGACAGGAAAAAAAGTAGTACCGATAACGAAAGAGTCGACGAGGATGGTGGCGGTGGCGTCGGGAAGGAAAAAAAATGAATTATGCGAGGAATCGAAAATGCTGGTCACGATGAGAACTCCGAGGTATTGTCCCGACATCCTCCTCGTTTCCTTTCCCCGTCGTTCTGTTTTGCCTTTCTTCGTGTCCTCTTTTTTTTTTCTCCTTTCCCTGAAGAGAAAACGAAAGGAAAAGCGTAAGGAACGCGCGCGATATATACAGCGTGTATACTGTGTAGGAATCTTACGAGACGTCGTTTCCTGATGGATTACCTATTTCGCGCACTTCTATCGCCGTACGGAATTGGTCCCGGAAACGTGCATTCATAGCACCGCCGACGGACGAAATACGCTTCCGCGTTGAATTACCAGCATCTATCCTCACAAACGTTCCATAAATCTTTATATTGACGGATTCGACGGATCCCTCCACGTAGGAATCCTCTACGTTTAAGAAGGTCGCGCAGAGATTTGTCGGAAAAAAATTTCAAACAAAAATCTTGATGTTTAATGTCACTTCCAATCTCTGTTTTTTGTTCTCAGTGAAAAAACTTCTAAAGAGAAGGTATTTGTAAGATCTCAGAAGAGAGAGAGAGAGAGAGAGAGGGGGGGAGGGGACTTATTGTACCATACAGTATTGCGATTTTCATAAAGTACAGCGAATTTACGAGTATGCTCGATTTCACCAACAAAAGCATCCTTGAGAGGAAAAGAAAGGATCAAAGAGGGTGTATGATTTGAAAAGTTAGTACGCAATCTCATCTCGATAGACGACCCGTTACTATCTTTATCATTCTGAAAAGCAGCCATGGGTCAAGCACGTGTACTAGTCGAAAGGAAAATATTTTCACAAGCTGAAATCTTTGAAATATCTAACAAAAATGTTTGTGCAAATTTCGAGGGAACTCGCTTAAAATCGGATCACTTATTTCAAAATTTTGTTCAGTATATGAACGAATGTTCAATTGTATTACTACGTTCTTATAAAATTGATACCACCGTAGACAGAAATCACTTGCAACAATCAATGTCACGTTTAATTCGTGCAGTAATTTCTAAATGATTACACGTCGCAAGTGACAATTTCATTTTATATTACAGTATAGTAATAGCGTTTTCAAGTCAGTCAGTACACGCAGTAATATAACCAAGGACGTGTACAGTCGCAAGTAGTAAAAGTAAGCAATGTCGCATAAAACTCTAAGAATCTACAATCCCGGCGATAAAAGTGAAAGAGTTCTGGCGATTTTCCGGATAAAAATTCTCCAAGTTCCGCTCTTAGTTAAAACTTTTTTCTTTCGAAATCTAGCGTTTACTTAAAAGTTTTGGATAACTCTTGAAGAGTTTTATCCAAAAATACTACGACAAATCGACTTTAATTGGTATAAAAATATTAGCATTTTTTTATAAACGAAAATAAAATTGACGTTTTGTACTTTTTCAGATTTATATTTTTTGCACTTAATTCCCTTGATAAAAAGGATTCTTTTTAAAACGCATCGAGAACTCGGAAAGAATCAGAATTCTATGGACTATCTAATGTATGGATATTCTATAAGCGAAGTGTTAATTTCATAGTAAAGATAGATCAATTCCATGATCGATTCCCGAAGAAACGATGAGGTCAAGATGCCAATTAGGGTAGTGAACGAAGATGGAAGGCAGTGGCCGGAAGGCAGAGCGCCGTATTTTCATTTGGCCGGATCGCTCGTCAACCGGCAGTTAATCCTGGTCGAGGGACAAGCCCGGGGATGAACTAGTCGACGCAACGGGATCGTTAGTTTTAATCGTTCGACTGCTATTAGTTCGTGTCACTTTACCCCCGCTTCCCTTCCAACCAACCGTCCACATCCTCCGTCTACTCTCCCGCTTTCTCCGACGATTCGATCCACCCCCCCGTGTTCCCCATTGTTGCCTCTTTGTCACTCACTTGTCGCTTCTTCCGCAGCCCGTCTTTTCTCTCTCGCTTCGTCGAGTCGGGGCTCTTCCTACCTCGTTCGCTCCTTAACTGCGTACTCCCTGGTGCCCGGGCTCAGACGACATTATCGATGGCGGGCATTAAACGTCTTTTGCCTTTTCCACCTCCCTCGCTCGTTGCCCATCCCTCCGTGCGACGAACCTCTCGGTCCCTCGTTCTACCCTGCCCGACGCGACGTTCTCGCTGCTGTCGCTTTAACGTGGATTTCCTATCCGGTGGCTTTTGATAACGGCGCCTTGGCAACGTCTTCCATGTTACAACGAAACCGAGACCGAGCGCTGAAAAATGAAGTGACTTGTGTAGCCCGCCCTCGATAAGCAGCGCTCGCGAATAAACGTGATGTTCCCTCCGCTTGCGCTTCAATGAGACTTTTGATCAAGTAAAAAACTGAAAAGCGCCACGATCGATGCTATACAACT
>NW_017304289.1:176054-206871 GCF_001594115.1 Trachymyrmex septentrionalis | reverse complement strand
TTTTTTTTTTTTTTTTTTTTTTTTTTTTTTTTTTAATTGAAATTCAACGATCCGATGAATCACCGACGAAAAATTCCACAATTGCACAAGGATGAAATGTTTGGCATTCCTACATTTCGTACAAATAAAATTCGGTGGATGCACATGAATGACGAACAAATGACAAATCTCGTATGAAAAATAGAAAATACGATTCCACAGAACTGTTCGTTGCCACTGAAAGATACGACGATAATAACGACCGTTTGGAATTATTTCCGTTTGGAAGAAATAATTCTTTTATTATATTTTTTTCTTACCTACTGTTAACGAAAATATAAGTTTTTCCTCCAGTTATTTTAAAAATAATTGAATTAATAATTCACATAGAAATATTTGATTATATTTAAAATAGATTTGAAATACATTTGAAATTTTATAGTTTATTCATAAGGCTGATAATTTTATATCGAACATTTTACTTGACTGTTTGGATTTTTTTTAAATCCCACATCGATCTATATTATTTCTGGATTTCACATATAAATTTCCTCTCTTATTGCGATTGTAACTTAGCATGCATAATTTATCAAAAATTTTAATTTATTAGAGATAAAATATCGTTAATGCACTTTTTTGACCACAGCTGAAGTTCTTCTGAATGTCACCATTGCAATGGACTTTGCTGTTTTAAAACGGTAAGTCTCTTACAATTGTACCGAGTCCTTTGAAAACATACGTGTGAAAATTCAACCTACGTAGGCGACCCTATGTGGCTCAGCTATGGCATTTTAATGCAAATGCACATGGCTCTCTCATATACTATTACTATACACTATCGCCAAAAAGACACCATTTTCGCAGTGAGATTCTTCTAATTATATCAGCCATTGCATCGGTCACTGACGACGGTTGAATTCAAAAGATGAATGAAACGTGCAAAATACTATTTAAGGTCAAAGTTAGAAATAATCACATTGAAAGTAAGCGAAAAGATCAATGCATATACATCAAATATCAATGTATATCGAACTGTCGACGGTGCAATTGATTTTATGTGATTTGGCATTTCTCTCCTTTCCAAAGCTCGCGATAGAATGGAAGAATAGTGTCAAATATTTAACACGTCTAAAAGATTCAATTCAGTTGTCTACGGTGCAGTGACTATCCACATGTCTATACGTATTGCACTCTATACCTTTGCAGTCTCTCCAAAGTGAATTCGTGCTATGCAAATAAACATTTGGCAGAATGTTTTATCCACCGAATGTATTCGCAATTTCTCGTTACGCAAGATCATTTGTATTGTTTTTTTTTTTTTTTTTTTTTCATAAGCTTTCCTTATTTCTGGGAATTCGAAAGCTAGCTAATAATAGCTGTCGTAAACAGAAAAGCCTTTATACTCTCAATATAACTAGGCATAACCAAGGATCGTCCAGGTGGCTCTTAACGTGCTGAGCGCCGAAGCGAAACTTGAGAAGTATTAATCCTGCCTCGAGAGAAGATATCGAGAGCAGCCGGTGCGCGGGAAGAGCCGTGCGCCCAGGAAAATTACACAAGCTAACGCAAGGTAACGGAATCTTAATCTCGTTGGTCCCAGCGCTCTCTCGCTTTGCTGATAAAAAGAAGGAGCGAGACAGCCTGCTCGCGCTTGCCGACGAAGACTTGACAGGGACAGCAGATGGCCATCTCGCAGATTTTCCACCTGGCAACCCCGTGCACCCCTGGGGTGTAATTTCGGTAATTTAATTTCTCGGCTTAATAGAAGATCCGGGATCGTGAAAAGACGAACAGCTAGAACGAAAAGAAACGCGGTCAGGAAAAGAAGACGAGAATTACAACTAGGGAGAGGAAGGCACGAAAGCAGCACGTCCATTAATACTTTGGGAAAATTACTGTGCCATTGCTTGCGATAAATTAGTAGATGTAATTGAAGAGAGAAACACGTAAAAATAAGGGAAAGAAAAATAATCATTATTTTTTAATAATCAAAAATGTCAAGTCTTTATTTGGCAAAGCAATAAAAATAATGAAGACAGGTCAATATTAGAGCAAAAATCAGGTGTAACAAATATGAAACTAGTTTATTATAATCTTAAAGAGTATACTACTTTTCACGAAATACCTTGCAAGGACCGTTTCGACTTATTTCCCTTCTCGTCCTCCTCCAGTCAAACGCAAAAGGTTAAATAATATAATATAATATATAAAATGTTCTTATAATAAAAAAATTAAGTCAATATGATAGATAAAATTGAATTGAGTTACATTGAGTGACTACGAAGCCTCTGATTGGACATAATAAGAGATTATATTTTTCAAGTCCAAATGTTACGTAACTGTTTCTTCGTTCAAGAGCGAAAAAATAGAGTCCAATGTTCGATTGTTAAGAGTCCATTGCTGGTGTTGTTTATGAATAATCTAGTTTCGTTAGTTTTTTTAAGAATGATACTATGCAAAAATCACAGAAATAGATTATAAAAGTTATGTGTTAAACATTTTTACGAAGAATAAAAGAATAGATAAAAACTAAGAGAAAATAATTTCTACGTCGAATACTATTAAATTTATGTCCAGGTGGAACAAAAAACGGTGCTTCGTGTGAATAATTGTAAGTAAGCCGAAACGTTCCTTCCAAGGTATTTCGTATTCGTATAAAAACTATATACTTTTTAAGATTATAATAAACTATTATAGCTTTATATTTATTATCTGATTTCGGCTCTCATATAAACCTGTCTCCATTGTATTTATTATTTTGTAATTTTTAATTGACCACCTCGAACCTTTTAGGTACAAACATTAATACAACAAATTACACGAAGAAAACGATTAGTACGTTCTTCGTGATAAGGAGATCTGGAAATTTTAAATGTATCGGTGATACATTACTGGTCAGGATAGTCGCGCAAAGAGAAGAGCTCGCACAGCATCACAATGATGCTTTTATTCGATACAATATCAAATACGCTCTTTCGTCGCTTTATATAAATACCATTACCGTATAGAATATAGGAAGAGCTGCTCTCTCTCTCTCTCTCTCTCTCGCGAGAGAGAATAAATTTCTATATTCAGCACGCGATACGACCCACGGCATGCACCAACGATATATCGTTAGAGAAATGATTACTGGCACACATAACGGAACGTGCTATCGCCGGATTAAAAGCTTCCTTCGCGCGCGCTAACGAACAGATAAATCTCTTACATCTCTGTATATATCTACGCGATATGACCTTACCGCCGCTAACACGGACCGTTACGTTATATATTACCGTATGGCTAAAATAAACGCAACGCGAAAGGCGACACGGAAGGGGTGGTCGCGGTTTTTGCTTACGACGAGCCGTCAGCTTTAACGATCGCGTAGGAGAACCGTCCGGGCGCGTCCTGATTTCATTAACGGTTTTAAATACGACCGCCGGTAATTCTAGCTCGCGGTGGAACGCGCGGCCGCGCGTAAACCGTCCTGGAGAAAACGAGAAACAATTTCCATGATTAAGAGGATAAACATTTACATTTTTGCAGCCTCCTCTCCCCTCCCCATTTTACTCGTAATTGAGTTCCATAAATCACTAAGTACTCTCCCCCTGATTTATTCAGTCTGCAAACCTTAATTCTCCTGGTAGATTTTAGCATTTTATACAGCGCGGTTGACGTAACTTTATATAGCAGTGACATTAATTGCGATGTAGATTCGACATTATGACGGCTGCGCGTCATTCGAATTCCCCTGAGGATTAATATAATCACAGTGAATTCTACATATCATCCGATGCAGAAATGTAATAAGCGAAGCGTTAAATTTTCGGATATATATTATATATATATATATGTATATAGCCAGCAAATCTGATATAATAATTCGCGCATGACCTGTCTGCGTACTAGACGGCATCGTGCTACCTTTTTTTCCAATAATAAAAGCTTCTTTGAAAACGGTAACGTTCGAAGCCTAACTCCGTAATTTGATTAAGATGAGCAGACTTGTCTCGATATTATACCATTAACGCGCCTCTGACTGCGACAGGCGACTAGTTGGCTATATTCCGCGTATGATACACCCTTCGTAGAGCCGAGCTCTGAAATATCACAAGTATCACAATGCCAAGTCGTTGGGAAACGCTCTTGCGAATGATAGATATACGATGCACGAACGCGCCATATATTCAGGCGTGCGCCGGATAATCTACTTTTCCTTAATTTATCTTACTCATACGTAACGTGCGCAACAACCGCGATCGTGCAATCCCGCGGATGACGGATGCGCACGTGCGCAAGATACAATGACACTTGCGCCGCGTATGAAAAAGCTATTGTCGGAAAGTGAAAAAATAATTGTTTGTTCCTAGCTAGCACAGTGATGTACGTTTGGCTGAAGCAGTTTCTTTGAAAATTCTGACAAATTCTGACAAAAGATAAGATTTGGAATAGAAGTGGTCCAAGTTAAAGCTCTAGATATACCAAAATAGCGCAAAGGTTATATGTGATATATACCATATCAATAACACTAAGCGCTTATTGGTCTGCAGGTCAATGGTTCAAAATGGCGGTCGAAATAACCAATAGGAAAGTTGTCGACATCTTTCGACTTGTTGTTGGATAAAAGGATTGCGCTACTTTGGTAGAGAAAAGTCTCCGACATAGGTCTTCTGAAGCAACACCCCCTTATTTCTCAGAAACTAACTATTATTATCATAATTCGTATATATATGTGGCTTGTTTATACACCAAATCAGCTAAAAACAAATTCTACGAATACGAAAATAAGATTCTTGCAAATTTTCTTTTGCAAATTACGTAGTTTAAATAATAGTGATTATATTATTGATAATATATTACGTCGTTAAATACTTATAGTTTCCTAAATCAGTTTTTTTAATATTATTTTTTCTCTTAATTCTTTTATAATACGATTTTAAATTTAAAATTGGCATGCAGCGTAAACCGCCACACCTCTGTCTGTAAAACAGACCATGAACTAACTTAATCCTTATAATGTTATGCTTTATAGTGCCAAATAGCTCTATTGGAGCTCTATGAAGACAATCGCATAAATGGAAAAAGTCTTGAAAAACTGTCGCGTTACATATTTGCATTTTGCAGAACAGCATAAAATAAATATTCATATAATTCAAAAATGTTTTATAACAAAGTGGAAAGATTCTGAAAAGTCTTATATACACTTATAGGTACTTTATACAGAGAATTCCTGTAAAAGAAAAAAAAAGGAATACGTAGCATCATGCCTATTGTGTCAGTTTTGGAGCCCATTTTGTCAGACACTCATTTTTGCTCATCTTACGAAAAAATTAATTATTGCAAATAGTATTATAAAAACTGCTTATACTGTCTCTGACAAAAGACACTTTTCAGTTTGTATTTATGTTTTTAAAGTTTTATCTTTATCTTTTGTTTAAGAAATATTGTTTACAAACAAAATGGTATGTCGGTATCGGCGACTTTCCTCTATATTTACAGCTTTAGTCCAAGTAGCACAGCAGCGCTTGCAAAGCGCTTGCAAAGCGCATATAATCGCTTTGTTAGCGCTGTGTGCTACTTGGGAGTATCCTCTAAAAGTGATTGAAATTATTATTACTGCAGACTTCAGTGTTGCACTTATTTATAACTAATATAATTATCAACGAATATTTTGTCAGTAATAATAATAAACATTGAATCTGCAGAAAATCATAACCTCTAAAAGTGTGTACTAAGTGTGAATCTAGTGTACTACAAGTATCGCTCACTGCTTCTCTTTTAAAGAGTAGACGTTTCAATACCTGCCTCCTAGATAATGTGAGCAAATAATTGTGAAATAATAACACGTCTGCTCTCTTAGAAAAATATAGAAAAAAATAATGAAACTCTAAATTAAATTACATAATTAAGTTAAATCAATTAAAATTGATGTAATTAAATAATGCAATTCAATTAATCGCGTCTCTCGAACCATCACCCACCGATCGCATTTCGTACGTGTTCAACGTGTATCGCAAATATGTGACTGATCTAAACAGGCGTATTCGTTTATTATTCCGCATCATTCGACACTCGACAATGACGTGCGGCGATCCGACTAGAATAATAACGCGGAATCGTGTCGATTCCGAACGTGCGAGTACTTTGTGCACCGCACTGTCTGTATGACGTCGCGTCTAGCCTCGTAACGCGCCGTTGTCTATGCTCCATTCGGTTCTGTGCGAATCGATCGGGGATATCTATAAACCCTCGGCTTACGGACGTGCATAAATCGCATTCCATTCGCGTTTGCGTGCAGCACGCATCGTCGATTCGCCATCCTGCGGCCGACGACTGACAACGATGATGCAACCGCATCGTCAGGTTGGTATTATTAAACGATTCGGGATGCCCCACAAACGGGCAACGGGTACAAATTGTACTCGCGAATCGCGGATTGCAGACGTCGCCCACGTAAAGTGCGTCCTGCGTGAACGGCCCCAATAACGCCGTTGCTCACTACGTGCGTGTTTTATTAAACGCTATACGCTCGAACAATATCGCCGAAATATAAATTGTCTCCGTCGATTCTGCGGACAAAACGTGTAGAAATAGTCGAAATTAAATTGGAATGATGATAGGATTTACCTAAATATCGCTTTAATGCATCTATCCCCCCCGTGCGATATATGTATGCCGCGTAAAACTGCTCGCAATTCGTTTCCGCTAAAAAGCCTCGATAACCGTTCGCATACGCATACACGCACGCATATTTTTTTCGCAGTTACACAAATTTCATTCGACAGTTCCGCCCGGTGACGGAAAGCGGAACCCGATGCACACCGTTTACTCTGCACCGTTTATTCTGTTACATGTCAGTTGTTACCGAATAACAGATGAATGTTTTCTCGAATACAGTTTTCACGATGCCCCGGCGACTCTACCGAGTAGATATCACTCTATCTCGTTTAGCAATATTAAATCGCGCTTAACCCTTCACACTGAGGCTTTTTTTATTTACAGGCGAAATTTCACTTTCAAATTTTTTATCACACATTTTTCAATTGTTATTAATTTAAGATTTTTACATTTGAGTTAAATAACTATTTAGCAATGTATGAGAGATGTTCAAAAGTAATTCTGAATTTTTCCAAATTTTTTGATAAGCCTAGAATAATAAAATTTGGATTGGATAAAAAAGTATTCTTAGGGTTAAGGTGTGAGAGAAAAGCAGCTCTCTCTCTCTCTCTCTCTCTCTCTCTCTCTCTCTTTCTCCCCTTTACTCTCCTGGAACTATCTCGTTTCGGTGGAACGACGCCATAGTAATCCGGCAGTTTGAATAGCACTGATTGACTCCCCATTATTATCGCCCGACTCTCCGTTAACATGATAATACGCATTAGGATGGTGCCAAACCGTACGACTCACTCAACACCCTCTCTGTTCTCTCCCATTGCAATCCCCGTATATATCTGTGCACAAATATGCACGGTAGGAACATTGGAGAACATGCATCCTGCCGTTAAGAGAAGCAGACACGAGAGCGTTTGAGACCGAGTACGCCTTCGACGTTCGCTATGTGTAAACATTTGCCGAAATGGTCAACGACGCCAATATTATCGTGAGTCAACCTTAACGAGGTGGTGGACTTTGTTCGCGATAACGGTTGGCGTGTAAGTCCCATCACTATAACGTCACGTAAGATTTGATCAAGCAACCAAGGCGGTTTCGAAATCGGAGGTTTTTCATCGCAAAGGAATTTCTGTTTTTAATTTTCATGTTTTAATCATTGTCATATTATTTATAGAAAAGTAACGAACATAACGACTCACGTTTCAATTAATTACAATCTACAATCTACAAAATTGTTGTGATATTATAGAGAATTATTTTATCCTTTATATTAAATTTTTCATGTTTCGACTTCAATTATTATACTTCATAGGTAAATATATAGAAAAAGGGCGCCACGTCCAATGACCTTGACCTTGACATATGTTGTCAAGGTCATGAACTTGAGTGAAGATTTCCAACAGGTTTTAGATGGCGGTCGCTATTTGTTAAAAAGTTATTAACAAAAAGTTTAAAAAAATGACGTCTCTTTTCTACTATATAAAGAAATTCTCTCTCTCCCTCTGCTTTAAAATATATTTTACAACTCTTCACGCGAAACGAGAGATGGGGTGAAATCACTAACTTCTATAACTAGCCTGTTGACTCAGTGTGGTAGAAAGAGATAAATCTGATTTCGAGCTACCCTTGTTTCAGTTCACATATGCGTATATATGCTTGTCCTGTGAGTATGAATTTATGTGAAAACATTAACGTTATTACCCTTGTGATTTATATATACATGCGAGAGTGAGTGAACACAAATATGGCGCTGCCCAGTGTTGTCTTCAAACATGAAGGCGAAGTCGGCAGTTTATTTATAGTAGTCTATGAGTGGAACTCGCTTCGCGTGGAAAGTCGAACGCCCCTTGGCAGAGAAGGATTTAGGGAGGGAATTGCTTTGCGTGGAAATCGTAAGCCCCTAAAGTAAGGGGAGGGGGGGGAGGTGGAGTGGAAGTCGTTTCGCGTAGAAAGTTGTAAAATATATTTTAAAGCAGAGAATTTCTGTTTCGTGTAGTGTAGAAAAAAAACGTCATTTTTCAAAATTTTTGTTAATAACTTTTTAACAAACAACAACCGCCACCTAAAACCTGTTGGAGGTCACTCAAAGTCATGACCTTGACAACATATGTCATGGTCAAGGTGTCATTGGAAGTGACAATTTTTCTATATATTTACCACAATATTTTTTTGCAGTGTTTATACACTCATAATTGCTTTTTGAGGACACAGGTATGTGCTTCTTTAAATGTTCAGTATACGCTACTCAGATACGAACAATATCATAAGAAATGGACGAAATAGTTTCGCTCTACCCTAGATTATAAACAAAAATTAATACTGATTTTTATCATATATTAAAGGAAGATTTAATATTAAAAATGTTACATGCTTGTATTGTACTAATACTCTGCTTATTGATAATATCAAAAATAATATAAAATTATTAGTTGGCGTTGTCTTGATTAAATAGTATCAACTCAATACGCGTAATATGGCCAAACTAGAACATGATACAGTTGCATGCAATACGGTAGTACATGTAAGCAGGGCTGCGATCGTTTACAACCCTTTGGCATATTACAGGCTAATGTATTAAATGGCGAATCATATTCAAATTTGCGAACAATTATAGTCGAAATCCGTATATGTATTATAAACAACATGCAAATGTATCTAATGCAACTCACAGTTAATTCATTTGCACATTCAAATTTCTCGTCTACTACTAGAAACAGCGAAAATATGTGAATTGCGCCGTTTATTTGTATGTAAAGGTAAACTGCGGTAAATCACGAATCATAATAAATTTCAATAAATTATTTCGCCGTTACGCATTGTAATATATAATTATTTCGAAAATTCTTTGTTAAAAATTAGGAATTACTTTTAGCGCGTAATTGTAAATAAACTATCTTTACGACTTCTCGCAGTGTTCTCACAGTTTCATTCACCACTACTATCTCAGATTGTGATGTCAGAAGCGTGAAAATACACAATAAAAATTCTTACAAAATTTGTTAATACAAAATTATACATATTTTAGTAAAATAATATTTACAATTTGCAGAATTGATTTGTAAATGTACCGCGAATTTTGTTTCGTAATTAATTAACCATATCTGGAAATGAATTATGTATAACCAAAAAACGAAATAAGAGCTGCTATTTGTAGCTTTAACCAACTGCCAAATTAAATAAAAATAATTTCTGATATAATATTACTATTTAATAATATTTCACATTATGATTTATGATATAATAATTTAAAATATTTATAATATGATTTTATTTCTTCCCGAAACAAGAAGATAGTTTTATACATTATAAGTCTAGTCTGTCTATTACTTAAATAATGGTTTTATTGAAAAATATTTCTATTTAATTACAATTTGTAAGAGTTTTTATTGTGCTTTTTTTTCTCGCTTCTAGGATAGTTGTGTAAGTAGACAGAAGTCCCTTAGCACCCCCTGATTATTTGCGTACCTTGCAATTTGCAAAATGTAAACTTGATTATATCATGATTTTCTGTCGACCGCGACGTGCGGATATCTATCTGTTGACATTGCACCACCATCGGCGACGGGATCATATAACAGCTCACGTAACGTCGCGCTAACGTTGAAATGTAACTAATTAACGTCTCTAGAACCATATCACTCTCGACACGCGTGCGATCTGTAGACGAGGAGTAACATGCAGAGTCGGCTGCGGCCGTGGAAACTCAGACTGAAATCGTAATATCGTTATCCGCGTTGGAAGATGCTAATCTCCGCCATACGTGTGTGCCGTGAGATCATATACGTCTAATGAATACATCATTGTCGATAATGCGCACTCTCGTTCGCAGCACATTCTTTTATATATTGATGTCGCGGCGTGCAATCACGATTATCCCTATTTCCTCGTAAATAAATATGTAATATTATATGATTCTAGGCACAAGCGACATCTGACGGCGATCGACAGCGATGTTGTTATCAGCGGAAAGTGAAGCATCATGAAACGAGAGGAGGAAGCGATGGCGGACACGTAAATAAGTGCCGTGTATGTATGTGCTACACCAGCGGACGTGCATAATACTTACCCGGAAAGAGCATACGATCGTGTGGAGGATGAAGGCTAGGAACGACGGAGGGTGGGAGGGAGGGAGGGAGGGACAGAATGAGGTACGGGGTGGGTTAACAACGTGATCACGGTTCAAGCACTCCCGCAGGATCGCCACATCAGCTGGTCGACCTACCCTTTCTCACTATCCACTATCCAGCCTCTTCTCCATCCGGTATTTTGCCCCTCCCCGTCCTCATCCCTCTCACCACGGGACACTTCTCATCCTCTCCCACGTCAAGCGCTTTCCGGGATACACTCTTGTCGTGGTCTGTCAAGATACCTAGCTCCCTCCTCCCTCGCGATCGTTTCCATCGATGCACGACGCGCTTATATGCACGTGCGAACCTGCCATCTGCAGATCGCCGGTCGTCGATTAACAGCCTCGTGCAATACACAAGCGAAACATCCCGCCGTATCGCGGAAAACGCTCGCGCTTCGAAAAACGACAGCCCTCTACCGGTTTCGCGAATCGTGTTTATTCGCGATGTTCCTTTTTTCCCCACATTTCATTTTTTTTTTCCCCCCTCACTTTACGTCGTGTCGTTTTTTTTTTCATTTTTTTTTATTTTTTCGCGCGAAATATCGCTATTTTTGTCTCGATTTTTTCTACATGCGATAGCAATAACAGTCACTCCCCTGATGTTTGGTGAGTCTTTACCGCTAATCACGCACATTAATTAACTCTTAAACGCTATACCACAGAAACAACACATACGATATACAAGATACTTGTACATATATAGCATCCTAATTCGATTTCGCTGGTAACTAATTAAAAAGTGTAATATTATTTAATTAGTATAACATTTTTTTCAATCAACCCACCAGACATTAAGAGACATAACTGTACCAAGCAAACGTACGTATTTTTATTAATAAAAAATATTATAAACAATTAAAGAAGTATTGAAAAAGAGCTCGATATGTTATGCCGAAAAGGCTTTTAAGATATATTGGAGTAATTGATAAAAGATCGAAACGAATTGTATGTGAAGGAGAGGCGATAGAAAAATTCGCCTCTACTATATACGGTGATAAAGATCCGCAATTTTTCTAACGTAAATATCAAACCATTAATAAATCGCACGTCTATCGACGTAAGCTCTGTCGCCTGTTAAATCTTGTCAACTACGATTTTGTTCTGCAGTAGAGTTTATGAGTATTATTTCTGGAAATCTCTCTCGCTTAACGTTTCGCGTCCATCAACGTATTACAATATATTAGTTAGCTACTTTTTATATATTTCAGTCAGCTATAACATTTTTTACATTTATGCAATGGGCGCACATATGTTTGCTCGGCATTATGCGCGTAAACATAATGAAATAATAATGACTCACGATTTTCATCATCGTAAACATCACCAGCCTGTGTAAGTCATTTATAATGAAATTTCTCTATCGGTTTACAAACTGGCGGAGTTTGCTGGTTTACGTTAATTGACCTTATTATTATCACTGCCAGGCATTAAGTACCATTCGCAACGGGCCAACGTTTCCGATCCGAAAGTACGAGCGGAATTTTCTCATGGTACTCCGGAAGTATCCTACGCCGAGCTCGCAAATGCAATTTCATTAGTCTAATGGATTTCGATGCTCGAGACTGTAATCCGTTATTTTTTGCGTGCCACAGTACGGGAAATTGGATAATTTATGGGTTTGAAGTAATGAAAGGGAATTTAAGCGGCGCGGAGGAAAGATCTACGCTCGCGGGGCGATCCGGAAACTTTAGAAATCGAGTCAGACTTTGTGTGAAAGTGGAAAAATGGGAAGGGAGAAAAAAAAGAGGAAAGAGAGGTGAGCACCGCGAACGGCAGAAACAACCGGATGGAATCCGGACTATTCAAGAACAACGCAATTATTCTATCACAATAGACCTGCGGACTACGAGTTCTCTTGGCACGGCATCTTGTAGAATCGAACAAACTCGGGTGATGGGATCGATGGAGGGACGTTTCCGATCCTTTTACCTTTCAATTAATCGTTCGAGAATATTGGAGCTTTCCAAATGCTCTTTCCCACGCGCACCAACATATTAATCTTAAATGGAAGGATGATTTTTTCCAGTTACGCGTAGCATAAAAATTCATATGAACGTTTTTAATATTTCTACTTGCAACGCGGCATCTCTCACGTATACATGCATGCACGCGTACATGTATATGCATGTATTGGTTTATATTAACCATGTAATTTGGAATTTAATTGCGTTTCTGGTGACGCTAACGTCGGCCGCAATCGCCTTTTACATATTTTACCGCTTTCGTTAATTAAGCCCCGCGCGCGTGCGCACAGGCGAATAAAATGGAAATCCTGAAATGTAGATTTCGCCCACCCGCGCTGCTGTTATAACGCGCGCCAAGAGAAATAATTTACTTTTTCAACAGCTTCGCGTATGTCGCATCCAAGCTAGTTATACTGCCTTTTCACACAGAATTTCACAGCTCGTAAACACGGGAACGGAGCCGGTGCACGTGGCTGTCGGTTAATTTAGGGCAGGTTCACAATGCAACGTTCTCTGAGTGCGTGCGTGCGTGCGTGCGTGCGTGCGTGCGTACGTGGGATCGACCATGGCCGATCGTGTTCCGTGCACACGTTATTTCAACGCTTGAATTTTTAGTTACCGTTTCTGTGCCGCGTTCGCGAAAGTTAAAACTCCCCGGAAACTGTATCTGGAAAACGACGTGCCAGTCGTCAATGTTGCGAACCATCGTGCGGTGTTTTGATTAGAATTAAAATCGGAGAGTTTAGCATGAAAAAAAAAAAAGCGACGAAATGGAGTTTTATGCTCAGCAACTTTTAAATAAAGAAAACTCGTATTAGTAATACAGTGATTCGTGAAATGAAAGATTTTATCGAATCTATTTCATTTATCGATCAATGATTATTCTTATTTGATTGTCTTAAAAGCAAGTACGTGATTAATTATAATAATTATATCAAGAATAATATTATAATTTAATAAATAGCGTCATGAAAAGATAGAACAATTAGCTTCTTTTTCTCTTCGGGCTGTTCTCTCCTCTTAATTCGACTGCCAAACTTTCTTATGAAATAAAGTTTATTAGGTCGATTGTATACAGTTTGTAGCAATAATGTGAATGTACGTGATGCATTATCGGATTTAGAATTACGCGCGATAGAGAGAAATCTGACAAACAGGCCGGTATTCTGCTGGTGATCGATCTGCTGCGTGTCCTGCTTAAGTGGAGGATGTCGTTTTGGTGAAACCACACAGAGGGTGATCAAACCCAACAGAGACTAACGGAAGGAAAATCCGCTACAGTACACGGTACGGTACATTATGTATAAGAGCTCGCAATAAGGAAATAAATTGCCCGCCTTCTTCAGCGAAAGGAAAAATAATTCTCTTCTCTTGCTTCTCCACTAACACGTAAATTACGGAAATTATATCAGCGATAAAACTGAAATTACGCTAATATTTAAATGTAGTATCGTAACTAGCGGAGTTTTCGCGCATCAAATATTTTCATTCCCAAGTTTTTAATTCTATCATAAAAAAGTAGAGAATTTACGAAAAAAAAAGACTGACGGGGAGCGGAACTGCGCAATGAAATTAATGAGAGAGGGTATAGACGGAAAGGGACAAATTACTTTTCTGGCAGACGTTCCATTTCACGCACAATTTAACCGCGCGATCTCCGTAAAAGGCGCTTGCATGATTGCTTTGCTTGCAATATAGTTGAAAAGAAAACGATCAACAGCCGGGAACGGAATCAGGCAAGCGCATCACTCCGCTTTTACCTAATCACTTTTGTGATGGCTCGATTAATCTTTCTGATGAAATCTGAACTGTTGCTCAAATCGAAAATGTTTGAATAAACGTCTTCTTTACAGAAAAAAATCGAAAAGATTGAGCGAGGAATATTCTCAAGCTCTATAATAATTTTATTTTGCAACCAATTATAACCGCGTAATTAATATATATGTGAATTCCAATAAAACGATACAAGGTATCTAAACAATTTATTCAGCGATAATTAAATAAAGATTAAAATTTTACATAAATATTTAAAATATCCATGTTTCTTCTTAGGGGTTGAAATGATTGTTATGTGGCTTAACGTAAACGAAAAAGTGAATATAGCGACGCAGATTGTCAAGTTTCTAGCAACGATAGGATCATTACTTGTAACGATCACATCTTCCTCCTGCTGTTTATTCAAAGTCGTCTACGAGAGAAAGGTCGTTACTTTAAGTAGATCATTTGAAGGGTAGAACTCACGGCCCAGGTAAATCTAGCGTAAATTTTTAACTCGTGTAAATGATTACAATATTTCACAGATATTTCTTTCTATCGATTCGATGCAAAAGTCCGTAATTAATTTCTCGTTATGCTGTGTACTATTGCATACGCAGATCTGAAGACAGTGTCCTTTGTGACGTGTAGCCGAAGTGCTTTATCAAAGACTTCATAACGTAGTCGATGCGATTGTCTACTATATCGTATAAAGGAGCTTCTGAATGTCATCGTAAAAATCGCAAACTATAGATATGGGGGAGGCAATATCAAAGTTATTTATTCTTGCTCTGAAATCGACAAACACGAAGAAGAGCGGCAGAGCGAAAAGATATTAGGAAAGAAGGACGTTAGATTTTTCAATTTAGCTGACGGTGCATAAGACCAGCACTGGTTTACAATATTATCTTATCTTTGTGGATTGTGCTATTAGTCTGCGTTCCTGGCCGACAGTTTTCACTTTATCCCGACAGTTTTACTCCCGAGTTTATTTCTAGCAGCTAGATGAAAGCGCACTGCAGTTTTTCCTTTGGTTACACATCGCGTCTCCATCGTGCTGTTGGCACGGCATTTAAATACTTGATTGCGTGCGCTTTTTTCCTAAACTCCCCTCCTCCTTTTCATCCTTTCTACTCGGTACTCTCGCTGTAATCTCTGTCTTTATTTTTGGCCATCGCGAGAATCAGAGACAAGACGTGCGCAGCGGTATAATGAAAATAAGCTAATTGCGCATGTTAAAAGCTTTTCCGGGTTAACAGTGATGAACTGCATAACGAGTTTTGTGCCGCAGAGAGAGAGTGCTTGAAGAGTTGGTTGTGCGATAATTTTCACTTTATTTTCGTAGAATGTGTAACAATTGTTAAATTAGCAATTAGAGCAACGTAGTACGGGAACAACGAGCTTAATACAACCATCTTAATATACAACGAAGAAATAATATTGTATTCAATTTTCCATAAATAAAATTTAATTGTGTTTATTATATTTTCAAAACATTGATATACTATTACACCGTTATAAAGGTGTCGACGCGTGTCTGCGTTCGCTCAGTACGACGCGCGTATCACCATGTTGTTCCGATAATGCTTTTAGAGTAATTTAGAGTCACGTCCATCCAGGGTCGCATGTAGCTTGGTTTCTGGTCCGTTAAAAATTACGAGGAACAGTCGACACAGCGTGTCGACGTTTCAGCAGCGTTCCGTGGGGGTTTAACGGCTACCAGCAACGGAGCTCGTTCACGGTTTGCCGCCCCCCAACGGCAGTGGTGGCTGCGGCGCGGTGAGTCATAGGCTGGTCGTCATCCCTTTCACTTACTTTTCCAGCCATTCGACATGATTACTGGTTGCGAGTACGCTGCGAGTGGTATGAGTAGTCTCGCTTAAAATTAGATATAACAATAAGGTACTTAAAGGTACCGCAATGGAGAAATAAAAGTGATATATCTTTGGAGCCAAAATGGTCGAATAGATATTGCAGATATTGCATTTAATGTAATATATTAAGGGAGCCGGGAGGGTTAAAAAATCAATGATTTTTAATGAATTTTTCGTGGGAAAATGGTTACATCTATCAATTTTAGGTTTGGACATATATTTACACTTTATGTAATAAGTATGAATTTTTATTAATTAAAATGTATTGAAATGTCCGAGAGGCAACAATGGCGGCAAATATGTCCACACGGGATTTTGTTTGCTGTTAAATCGTTGTGACATTTGTACAGCCAGAAGTAGTAGTCTGAAATCAAAAAATCAAATTGATTTGTAATTAATAATGTTGAATGTATACGGTAAACCTAACAAAATTATTAAAAAATCGCGATTTGTTAAAATTACTACTTTATAAAAAGAAAAAGATTTTTCTTCGACCATTATTGTTTCCATTGAGTTGCCAAAAAACTATTATTCTGTTAGAGAGAGAGAGAGAGAGAGAGAGAATCCTTATACTCGTTTATAACTTTGTGTAAGAAAGTTGGAACTGGCTAGAAGATGTCGGTAAAAATATCCAGTTGCTGTATTAAGAATTGCAAAAACTGCAGCGGAAGAGGTTTCCGTTTATTTCGCTTGCCAACAGGCGACAGACGTAAAAAATGGCTTCAATTAATTAGCAAAGAAACATTGTTGGAACGGGCTGTAATCTGTAAGGTATAATTTTTTATCTGTGAGGTTTTATTTTTTCTTATAACATGATACAGTCATATGTAAGTTTTGAATAACCGCACGTCATGGAGCCAAAATGGCAGTAGTTTGCGGTACTTTGTTATCTAGTGACTTTAGTCTCGCTGAGATGCCTGAGATAAACTCCTCTCGGAGTGGAAGATTATTTCTTACATCATGCAGATTACTTTGGACAAGGCAACAAATCCTTGGGGAATCAAAGTCGAGATGTGAATATTTTAGCTTGATATACCTACTTTAATGTCATGCACGATCAAGAAATTTTGTTTTCTCTCTTTAATCTTATCATTTGTGTAATTTTATTAATTCTGTAATATATAATTGTGTAATATTATTAATTCGTTTATACTTAGGATAGCGACAAGAAGATAAAGATTCGCCAAAAAGATTTTGTAAATAAATCTAATCTTTCGTGATTTTCTGACTTTGATGTAGATTTTACACCATTCTGTTCTAAAGATAGCAATTGTCTTTTATTTAGCATCTCATTGATAACAGAAATTATTAAAATTAAATACTTATAGATTTCTCTAAAATCTTTGCTTCACATTTACAGTGGTCATACAAGAACCAAAAAAGATTGTTTGTGAACGAATGACCAATGCAAATCATTGCGAAATCGCTTGATCGGCAAATAATACGAACGTTGCGCAGCTGCGCGAGGGTGATTCGATAAAAATAATGCGCTAACGAAAATGTATTTCGACCGACAGAGATAGAAAAAAAAGGGTAGAACGAGGCGTGATTTAAATTTTAAATGTGTTCGTCGAATCCGCGTTCGCGTAAAACAAGTCAATGGTCGTTTATTTCGCCGCCGCGCGACCGATAAAATTTCACAGTCGGACGAAACGAATCGATACGTTTATATTTACATCGACGAAGTGTTATTAAGGAGTAATTAGATTATAGCGGCATATTGCACATTACACGTAACACCATAGCGGTATTGCCGTTTCGATATTGTAACTCGTGATCGAAATAGTCTCATTGTGAACGATTTTGTTCATTCACTGAACAACAATCGTAAACTATGAATAATATGTATCGATACTAAATAAAATAATACGTGCAAGAAAAGTTTATGATATTTCGCTAAGAAAATGCAATCGCATTGATATAATAATATCCTGTAAAAAAGTAATCGATATGCTTGCATTTTTTTTGGTACAATTATAAACTTTTTTTTGCACATGTTATATTTTACCAAGAATTGATACAAAAGTATAAGAATTTTCTACAGAACAGTCTTCAACTTCATTAAAATTAATTGAAATGAGATCAAAATGCTGACTATTGATACATTTCTAGAAATTATTTGAAAGCGAAGAAGTAACAGTGATAGTCATAATAATATGTTGTAACAATCCTATCTCCATTCAACATCATAACAGTCTTAATGCCATTCACGTTCACACTCGCATGTTTGTCCATGAATTTCCACGCGGTTGCCTGAAACGGATACCTAACGGATACCTCTGTTTCAGAAAGGACGTCCGACTTCCGGTACAGTTTCAACGAGCTATGGCCATGGAGGCGGAAGCTACGAGGAAGGCTATATAGGGCCAAAGTGATTACGGCAGAAGGAGAAATACGAGCTTCCCGTTCCCTAAAAGAGGCCAGCAACGTCATTTCCACGAGTCCTGCTGCACTGCAGGTACGCAGCGCACATATCCACTGGCATTTTGTCTCTTGCGACCATGCCGGTGCTAATTATTAAATACCGCTAATTATCTACAATCGTACATTGCTTCCATTTATCTTCGTGCTTTGTTTTATTACTATTGAATCTTGTACCTCTTGTAACGCTCAGAAATGTATATTGCTCTATATATATGTATTTAAAATTACTCGTTAAATAAAATCAACACTGTAACTAAACAGACCCGCGAAAATCCTTTTTTAATTACCGAAAAGAATGTAAAGAATACGATAATAAAATAAAAAAGAATACGACATAAAATTGAATGAAATGATAAGCTTAATTACCGCACTCTCTCGTTCCGTAGATTCTTTTCTCAAAAATATTAAACAATTTTTGCTGTGCAAATTTTATGTAGAACAAAATGAGAGGTTTTATTTGACTATTTATTTGATTTACAGCACGACACGTGACGCGGTTAAACGAGAATCCTCGTCTATGGATCGGGTGTTATAATTAGAAGATAATATATGGAGGAAAAATTCGCCATATCTTTACTTTTGCCGGCAGCTGCGATACTCTGAACAATCTATGCAACAAGAGAAATTCAACGGTCATATTTCTCCTGCTGGTTGAATTCTTGAAGCCTTTATTCATCTCTGATTTGTGTGCTCATTAGAAAACTGCACCGACAGAATCCTTGTAAAAGGCGGAGGATAAATATTAAGAATAATTTTCTCTCTCTCTCTCTCTCTCTCTCTCTCTCTCTCTCTCTCTCTCTCTCTCTCCCTTTTTCTCTCTTTTATTAATTTACGACAGTTATTATTATAACAGAAAAGGAATACAATACTATTACTTTTCAAAGCAACGTAAAGGAAATAATCTGAAAAATATAGAAAGAGGAAAACAAAAGAATTATACAGTGACTGTATAATCATTTATTATTATTATATTTATATACAATATTAACAAAATGTATAATGGAATTTAGACATCTCATTTATTGTTTATCCAAAATTGCAAATAAATACAATATATAATAATAAACAACAGCAAACACGGCGTAAAGCAAGATTGAAAATATTGAATGAATTAATCAGACGTTTGCTATGCTCTGTTAATACGATCGGTTTTTTTTTTTTTTTTAATCGGATGATACTGTTTGTATATGTAACGATTTACCTGCCACTAAGGCAAATTAATTACTTTCAGATAGATTCATTGATCGAATTCGCCGGAGATGGTCGCGTTAGATGGAGAGTCGATAAACACGTGTACCGATAAGATCACTTTCAAAGCGCATCTTCATTTAACTAAACCCAAGCTCGTGCAAATGGTTCCGCATCAGATATCGTATTTTCCCCACATTGGGAAATAGTCCAGCCGGTTGGCTGGCCGGCGAGGGAGTTTACGATCGCCGCCATCGTGATTTGCATACGATCCGTCTACTATTGCGTCTCTTTTTTCGCGTCTAGCGTTACTAAATACCATGGAGTTCGCTTAAACTTCCTACATTCGTCGATCACTGTTTTATTATCTTTTGCTTGCCGTCGAACACTCCAGGCAGTCCGCGGTTTTTACGCTCGTCTGCATAAGACCGTTTTTTTAAGAGACCGTTACGTTTTTTCAGAGGTTCGAGACTGTATCCCCGATTAAAAGAAACAATTGAACTTCGAGAAAGTTTTTAAACTAACGAAATCGAATAACGACGTAAAGTTACGTTGCGGATATAAATATGAATATTTTATTGTATGAAAGATTTCTTAATGAACTGAAATCTAATTAAATTCTTAATAGATACAATTTCTAACTTTGATGACGCGTGTCATTATGTTTTCAATGATCAAAAGCCAAATTTGAATTTTTACGATTCATCGATGAGACAACAACGCACCCCTACGCTATAATCAAAGTCTTAAAGATAAATTGTCTCCTCTGTCAAAGCCTGGAAACACAATGCATCATCCATAGAATACCAAAGGTTGGAACGCTGTAGTTGGTCATAGTTTTATTATCCCATTTCATTCCGGATATTCGGGACACAGTGGTTTTTTATTCGCCCGAATGCACAGACTTTTTCAAGATCGTGACACGATTCAAGCGGCGTTTATTTGCCGAGGAAAACCGCGTGATGTCAAACCCTCATCTCTTTTTCGCATTCTCTCTCTCTCTCTCTCTCTCTCTCTCTCCCTCTCCCTCTCTCTCTCCCTCTCGCTCTCGCTCTCTCTCTCTTTTTTTAAGTTACAACAGAACGTATAAATTCGAAGGATATGACGGTGCACAAAATCGACGACATGCAGTAGGAGGAAGCTCTCAGCGAGCGCGGTTTTGTCCGACATGCATTCGATTATGCTCGTAAAGGGGAATGCCATTATTCGCCAAACGCACAAAATTCGATTGCAAGAAGCGGAGCGCTTAAAAGTGGAGAGAAATATTCTTCGTTTTTTTCCCCTTTGTACGAATAGCATTCTTTCTCTCTCTCTCTCTCTTTTTCTTTCCTTTAATTCAATAATAATTATCGTAACCCAAATTTTTCTTTTTAATTTGTTCTTGTCAATAAAACAGAAAAAGAGAGAAAGAGAGAGAGAGAGAGAAAAACGTTACATTGTTATAATTGTTTCGTGAATATTCCAAAACCAGATAAAGATTAATTGCAGCCCATTGGTGCGTGCAAGCTTCGAATATGGCCTACTTCATAAATTCCTACGGGACTGTAATTTCCGAAATATTTCGATGCGTTTTCATTTAATAGCACAGTGCGCGTTCGAACAGATGTTCTATATACGTAGCGATCGCGTGGATTTGTTCGAGAGACGAGCGAGAATGCTGCCGCAGGTTAGATAATCCCTAATCGCGCGACAAAGACGAGAAAGAGGAACCTCGTGCATTATGCTAACGATAGTCGGCAAAACGAATGGTTCGCCCATGTAAAAAGGCAACGATGTCATATATTATGAAAATTCTTCCTCTTTCTTCCGCCCTTTGCATTCGCGCATATTCATTCCGAGGAGAACGGCGGCGAATTCCACCATCCCGAGTCGCATCCAATGAGAATACGAGTATTCAACAAACGCGATAATTTCGTTCCTAGTCGACCTGCCCCTCGTACAACGATGACTCGCTGACCGGCCTTTCACCCAGATACTCTCCAAACCTACGAGGAACGCCCGAGGGAATACCAACTAATTAAAAGAACAATGGAACCTGCAAATACTATTGTCGTACGCGCGCTTCTATGCCGAATATACTTATATATAAAGCGCGCTTTTTGTGCGTATCTCGGTTTACTCCTTTTTCTTAAAACAATTGTCATCCCTGGAACCAACAAATCTCATTTCCCACACCGACATTTTAGATACCGCTTCTCCGTTATCATTAACGTAGTTTCGAGATAATTGAAGAAATATAGGGCCGTTATTTCAATTTTCTCTCTTTTTTTACAAGATTATTTCAGAGAGCTTTGTGTCCATGAAAATCTTTATGCGTAATTATGATATAGAAAATACATATATATTGATAAACTTGAGTTTAACTTTTTCTTTTCGTTGTCTTGTTTAAAAACAAAAATCTCGTTAAACTATCTCTTTTTACACGATTCAAGCATGTAACTTTGACTGACGATTAAATGAAAATTTACGTGAAGCTGAAAAATAAAGTTTCATCATAAACTTACATTCCCGCGGTCGGATTTATACGGATTTATTAGGATTTATTCCGCAAATTTTTAATTAATAATGCAAAAGTTATTAACAACATGAAAAATAATAGTCTCCTCACACACACACATTCACACGTATCTGCGTATCTGTCGAGAACGATGCTTACACTCCGTACGTCAGATTTTGTGTGTTTAAATATCGAGAATGAATTCTCGCGGGTGGGATAGAAGATAGAGATTACCTCGGAAAGTGGATCGAAAGCGACCGGGAAAGGGGAAGAAATGGAATAGCGAACAGTCGAGTGGTGCAATAGCGGGCGCATTACGGACGCGACGATGTTTCTCGACGCAAGAGAGCGTCGAGCTTGCCAAGCCCGGCGACGTAGCTAAGAACGTCGCACTTCGCAAGAATGTGAAACGCGCTTGCCAGGCGGATGACTTCCGTGATAATGGTCCATCTCCGAAATCTCCGGGGCGACGAAAATGCGTTTTGGATCTCGCAATCCTAATCTCCCCGTCGCCTTTTACCGTTACGTCGTAAACGCCGCGCCGTTCTTATCGCGAGCGTTAAATCTCGCTGTTAAATTTCAGCTTCTGTAATGTCGCTTCGAATTCGCCGAGTGACGCGTCGTGATACACTTTACGAAGTATCGCTAAGTCGATACGCTGCGCTTCAGGAGCGGAGTGCCGTGCGAAGTTCCAGAAGTTTGCGCGACTTTAAACGAATTTATACGACTTTCGTTAACGTCCGATTACACGCGGATACGAAAACTCCGCGAATTGCACTGTAACTCTCTCTCTCTCTCTCTCTCTCTCTCTCTCTCTGTGGATTATCGTCGTGCCTGCTGAAATGATTAAACGCACGTCTCGTGTGCAACACGTTATTATTACGTTCCTTCCGTAGTCCCGGCGTTGCGAGATTCCCAGCAATGTCAATACGTATACGCGAAAATTGAATTAACGCGAACCCGAGAATAATCTCGCGCGCGATAGCTAAGATACGTGAGTTGTTATAATTAAGGGATGATCACGTTCGTCTCCTCCGGTTGAACCGTTACGGTTTAAAATCCCCTTCGTGGAAAACGTGACCGGTGAAATAATGCGCGATTATCGCGACGCAATATTCAGTAACCTCGCTATCATTAGGTCACTAATCACTTTATTCGAATCCATAATTAGTTCGTACCGAGTTACATCCTCCGTTAACTCAAATGCAGGAAATATGAGAGAAATGTTGAAGAGACAAGCGGAGAAAAGAATTCGAAAAAAAAAAACAAAAAAAAAACGAAAGAAGAGAAACCGAGACTTCTCTCTCCGTCGAAATAGTTGGGCGACGTTTTCAATTAAATCAACCACGTGGAGTACACACATAATTTTATTCTACATTTTGTAATGTAATTAGCTTTGTATAAAATCATCGTAAAGTACACCTTCCCCGCACAATGTAATTAGTTTCACTCTACTTCGCTCTCTATATTCGCGAACTAATGGCTAATGGATCGATTGATTCCAACAACGTTACACGTGTAACAATCGGGCGTAAGAATTCGTGGCCGGAAATGCCGGAATTTCGCTGGCAAAGGCGCGGAATGGTGCGCCGGTGCAGCGGCTGCCTAATCGCCTAATTAACCGCAGACGTATCGACGATTTATCCGAAGCGTCTGGGGCGTGCGGGGAGGGAAGGGATATGATTAATGTTCCAGTGGATCGAGAAAGAGAAAGAGGACGGGAGAGATAGGAAGGGAGGAGCTTCCCGGCTTCTCTTGCGCGCCCCCTCCCCCCCCCACCCCCGAGAATCGCGCAACAATCTTTCTCTTCGCGTAACCTTCTTACGTGTGGGAGGAAATGCTTCTCCACAGTGCGAGGCCGTAGGTTAGGAAAAAGAGAGAGAGAGAGAGAGAGAGAGAGAAAGCTATCCTGCAAAATAATTTCTCGAAGGGATAGTCTGGAAATGGGTGAGTTATGTTGTCTGGAGTTTTATGTTTCCGCCGTCCGGGCCCATAGTTTCGAACTTCTTGGGCGGCATAAAGCGCGGAAGAAACGTGACCGGGGCTTTGTATGGAGCGCGAATAAACGACGGCGCCGTGACCGACCTCGAGACGGCCCGTTTCCTGCTACACCCACGTGCTACACCCGTCACCGAGAGCAAATACACGCGACAATATATACCTTTTACAGCGACGACAACGAAGATGACGGCGATCAAGCGGGGAGACCCTCGACCGTAATCGAGCGTTCGTTATTTGTTTACGGGAACCAAAGCGTCTCTCCCTCGGAAGATAGATCTCGTTCCGCGACACCGGATCGTTGCGATCGTTAAACCGCGTTCACATCGGCGAGAGAGACCGAGCGAAACTTTTTTCCACCGCAGAGTACAGTTCGAGCGATCGATTTTGCAAAGGACAGGCATCTCTACTGAAAGTGGTGAATTTTGCTGACCTCATAAGAAACGACCGGCGAGCAATTTTAACATCAACAAAAATATTGGCATTTATGAATTATTTTACGAATGTAAATTTGAATTTTAACCGCGAATTATCCCAATTGCGTTTAACGAGCAAACTTTTTTTTATCAACTTTATCGCTTGCCGATGTGTACACGGCTTTAAAGAGCAGGAAGCAATTACGTGGTGAACCGACACGGCACCGGTTAAAGCTGCGAAACTACACGGCGCGGGATAAAATGGATGGAGTGCCAGCACGCGTAGACAATGAGTAGTTGTAATGTTTAATCCTCTGCGGTTACTCGATTAATATGAAGAAATCTAACTTTCTAATTACAAGAGTTCCCTGATCGTGCCGGTAACTGCGCCAATCGTTTGTCTCATCGATTGCAATGATTTTCTTTGCCATTAATAAGTTTAAACGTTTCAGATAACATGCATGTTGCATAAGATATCTAAAAGACGTCTTTCAGATACCCTATCTGCGTACATATTCCTTGCGAGAAGAAAGGCTTTTTTGACAGACGCATTACTTATCCAACGATCACTCGTTGGTGTGTCAAACCATCTATTTTTTACTAAACAGTGATGAAGGATAATAGATATCACGCACTGGGAATAAAAATTGAGGACCGTCGAAAGAATCCTTGAGGACACGAACGCTATCTCAGGTATCTTCTTAGTTATACCTCTCCAGCTTGAGCTTTCTACAAACGACTGGTGAGGGCGACTGGTGAGGGCGACTGGTGAAGGTGCGAGTGATATATTCATCTTGCCTTCTTTCTCCGAGGCAAAAGTACGAATATTAGGCGTCAAAGAAGAGCGGACGTAACGGGAGGATAAAAATGAGGCCGGAGGTAGAAAAGCTCGCGAATGAGCTACAGGAAAAGTAAGGAGTTGCGGGAACGAGAGAGAGCTACCGCCACACTGGATTTCATTATGCAGCCTCTTAAAGTTGGCGTAACTCCCATTGGTCGTAAATATGAGTTACGACTGTCCGAAATAGCTTAGCGCACCTTACCATATATCTACATATGACCCTCCAGTAGGTTATAATTTATTTCACCATCACTAGAAGAGAGTCCAATGAATGAAAATAGATCGCTTTGACATGTCCTTTTTACGTCTTTTTCATCCAGCTTCTCTCAACTTTCAGGATGAAAGTTTCAGAATGATCATCGCTATTGAGTCTGAAATCATTTGGCTGTGGCGGAAACGCCAAAGGGACGGAACTATAATACCTAATTCGCAAAACGACTTACTTCGGTTTCTATTGTGATCGTTAGCGACCATTAATGCTGCCTTCGAACAACGGCGTTAATTGCGATTGAGATCGCGCAGGAAGTTCCTAGCTCGAAGGCGTTTCGTGAAACTGGAGGTGCAAATAATTAATCTGTTTATGACAGAGAACAGCGTGAAGTAAGTTTGTACAATGCAGGAATAATTACTGATCGCTGCTTCCATTCGGGGGCGGATTAGTGTAAGAACCGATAAAATTTACGTTCCGGATCTTCAGCAGTTAGAAAGTCTGTAAAACTTTGTTTCGAAATATTTGCAATTTTTTTTCAATGCATTATAGAAAAAGTTAAAAAAAGTCAACTTTAATCATAAAAACTACCTTAGTCTTGTTAAATTTAGATGTAATCGTAGATATAATTATTTTCGTGATAATTTGTTTGTAGATACGATCATTTTCTTGTACGTCAAATAATTTAACCAGACCAATATTGGACATGCGTCCGTTTTTTGTCGTACGACAAATTTTTCAAGCTTGTTGATTGACTATACGACAAAGAGAGCCTATGTAATATTAAGCTAACAATACAAAATTGATAACTAAGAAACATGCGAACGGATCTGATTTCATTCCGATTGCCGGGCTGAAGAGAACAGGGTTTCCTGCAACAGATAAATACGATATTTTACAAAGAATTATCATAAAATTTAAAAATAATTAATTATTAAATATTACAATATTTATCTTACATCTCGAATACCAAAGAATATCACGTAAACATTTACATTTTTGTCGTAGTATTTCTCTAAATATAAAAACTAATTGCGATGTTTGAAGAAAATAACTATTTAGTTATTTTCTCTAAATATCGCAGTTGGCAAATCGGTGAATAGTAATTAAGACTTTTGCATTTTTATTGGAATTTGTCAACTCAAAAATGTTATATTTATAATATCGCTCGTAGGATAGAAATAATATTTTATCGATGAGGCATTTTTCCCAAAATGTTATCTTGGCATGCGGCAGATGGTAAAACTTCGTTGCCTTATCATGGTCACTAGAAATTTATTAATCATTAGATAATGTGCGTAATGTTACAATTTGGGAACTGCATTTCCGAAAGGAGGACAATAGATCAAAGACGCGACTTAGTTATTATTTATACCGAAAGATGGCATTACAAGTGAATACTTGAAATATTTTAAAACCAACGAGCTGTTCTAACGAACGCTTTAAGCAAAATGATTTTTGTAAGTATACATATGTAACAATTGTAACACGTGCATAATTAGCACTGCCATTAATTATACTGAACAATGTTCAATACAATATCTAAATTAACAACCGACTTATTACATATAATCGTTATTACGTGTTTTCATCAATAATAACCGTTAATAAATCAAGGATTCAATTTAAATTAATACTGTTTTATTGGAACGCGACGCAAGCAATGCAATTTCTCGAAATGTTCCTTTTAAGAATTTACGACCGAAATGAAATATATGATTCTATCTATATGAATAATATTTCTACGTTTACATTATAAAAGATGTTTGCGTACGTGCTTTTTCGTGACACGACTGATTTCCGCCATGCATCATGTACAGCTTAATGAAGTAAATATAACGACAAAGCGGTTAGAGTATAAAGGTTTAATGAATGTTGGCGCAGGAAAATGCCGCGAAATCAAAATTTTATTCGGTCGTTGAACATGCCCAGTTCGGAGCATGTTACCCGTGGTAACAATACGCTGAGTATATACCGCGTACGCATCCACGATGCATTATTTATTGCCCGGCAGGGTTATAACTCTCTCCATTTAATGCGGCGAAAGACTTACCATCTATGTACGAACGTGCAACAAAGCCGGCAATCTCCGCCAAATTTTCTATACATAGAGCGGATGTAATCGCCCTTCATCATCACTGTGATTTACAAAAGGATTGCCTATGAAAATCCATTATCGGCTATGCGTGCGTATTAACGACATTTTTTTCGTATTTTTTTCCAGAATGCAAGAATATTGAAAAAATACTATTTTTTTTTTGTCCTTAATACAACACGGTTATTTATTACATAAAAGCGTATACCGGTGGAGAGTATCATAAATTACATTTTTTTTCATGTTATCAATTATAAAAAAATGATCGATGCAATAATTATTTTTCCCTCTTTATTAACAGTACATCTCAAACCAATTCTGTGACTTTGAAAGTTTATTTACATGTTGTTTATTTAATATTGTATTTTCATTGTAACTGAAGAAACAAAGAAATCTGAAATAGAAGGCTGTCGTAAAAATAACTGTGAAAAATTGCAGTTACAATACTATTCATCGACGCCGCCGGAATGCGCGTTTTCGCTTTCCTGAAAGCCTATGTCGATTTCCGAACGGTAAAAATAACGACGTATTGAAATTTTACATATGGAATATACGCGAGAAAGAGAGAAAGAAGGAGAGGAAGGGTGGGAGAGAGAAAGGGGTGAGAAAGAAGCAGGTGGAACTAGTTCGGCGCGGGGAAAACGCGATATCGCATTATCGAGTAATTATAAATACGTAATGCATTTATTACTGTCGTGCCATTAGTGTCGCCGATAATTCGTGTTAAATGCCGAATTATCGTGCGCACCGGGTACTCCATTTCTGGTATCGATCCGACAGCAATTCCTCAATTTTTTTTTTTTTTTTTTTTTTTCGCGAAGCCACACGTGGGAGCTCGCTTTTAATTAGCGGAAGAGAATGAGCACGTCCGTCCATAAATCCTTAAAAAATCATGAGCACACGCTAGCTCTCGTATCACACGGCCCCGACAATGAACGCACATACGTGGGATCGTATAAGCCATAAAGCCTCGCACGACAGGACGATTAACTTCCGTGCATATGCAATATCGTAATGTCCCATGAATCGGAATTATTGGCCGTCGAGCTCGCGTTTCGAACTCATTTTCCACGGCTAACACAATGCGAGAATATTTTTTTGCGCCGAGAACGCCGCCATCGTCGATCGATCCATTGCTCCGCGACGCGCTTTGTTTAACGTGCCGCATCTTCCTTTTTATTCGCGTTACAATAATTATCTTACGGATTTTGTTCTCTTCGTTCTCTTAGGATGCCACGGGGCACTTTCCGTCGACGTACCATGTTGAAGGAAAAACGGCAGGTGTCCGTTATAATGAGACTCCTGAGACAAGAGCTCAGAGAAGCGACCGCGGGATTAAAACAAACTTCGCCGGCACGAAGTCCATCTCGACCCCGCACAATGCGTCACATTGCCCCGTGTAATATACCCGCGGCTCTCTCTCTCTCTCTCTCTCTATATATATATATATATATATATATATATACATATATATATATATATAGAGTATATATATGCAATATATCATCGTCGGTCCATCCTGCGCATCGCGCACGCTGTCCTGCACACATGCCCGCGGCGTTATCTTTCCGGAATCCGCGCGACAATGTGAAACAACAACGCGAGCGAAACGCCTGAAAATTTCCGCGACAACTTTTGCGAGAGGCAGCGCGCAGCTATCTCTCCGTTCGTTTACCTCCTGCGCTTCCGCAAATCCAAGGCAGGTCTGCGAAAACTGTCTCTACGCTTCCATCTATCTATCTATATTTCTCTTTTTCTCCCTCACTCCTCTATCCTCTCCATCATTTCGCTTCCGCGATCTGTAATGTCCCTGACTTTAATGCAGCCCACGGCATGGTTTCCACCAGAGAGAGAGAGAGAGAGAGAGAGTTTTGTTCATTGTCGGATAACGTTCACGGATCCGACAATGATAATCGGCCAACGTCACGCGAGCTTAATACATTACGCGATGAGGGAGTATCGCGCAGCTGTGAATAGCGTACGGTGGAAACTAATTCGCGAAATAATCGCGATATGATGCACGTTGCCTTACGGTTCGTACGTCACCGTCCGTCCGAGGCCGTCGGCCGGACAAGCAAAACGCGCAACTCCGCGACATTTAATATCGCTTGCATTCGCCGAAACGGATGTCCCGATGCGATCGTTAAAACGAGAAATTTGCATATTTACCGCGCGATCGATGTTAACTGCGAATTGCGTTTCGTATCGCGTGACGTGATCGCAAAGTTATTAGTTCGTTAGCCAGCCCGTGCCTGATACTGTTTTTTATTATTACGTATCACCGACCTGGCACAATAAACTGGCAAATTTCATGGGCGCAGTTGCTTTACGTATACGCGCATTGATTTTTGCTACACGATACGCCAAGCGAGGAACGCGAGAGAACAAAAAGTCCGCGATATGAAATCGTATTACGAGGCAACAAGCTTTCACGTCGCTTCAAACTCGATGGTCGTTAGGCGCATCGATGGGGTTGTGCGGAAAGGTCTCAGGACAATCCCACGTAACCGTAAAAGAAGGTACGTTCGGGACAATAACCGTTAAAGTTCTACGTGAACTATCCTGAGAATTGCTGGCCCGCCGTCTTAGCCCACAAGCTATTCTCTATCCATTCGATACTCTCTATATCTATCGACGTTAATTAACGGAAGTGACCCGCGACGGTGGCAAGTCGACAGATGTGGAACGTTTTCACAATTTACGGCGTGGCACCATAGAATACATGCAAGGATGTAAGCATGTAATGTATGGCACATATAAAAGATAAATGCGTTATTATTTTATAGATAGCAAGTGAATTTATGACTCTATATAGCGTGATGAGTTGTAATATTTTCTTACATGTTATACATATA
>NW_017304289.1:168008-175954 GCF_001594115.1 Trachymyrmex septentrionalis | reverse complement strand
TATATATAAAACGAAGAGTTATTTAAAAGTTTAATAAAAGAACGAATAAAAAAATTGGTTCTGTTTATATTAAAGAGAAAATATATATTTATTTCAAATGCGTAATTTCGTACGTCGCGGAGATGTAAAATGCGCTTAGCTGACATATTTGATTTGCCAGAGTAAATGTAAAAGTTTGATATCCTTCGGTAAGAGAATTTTTAATACGATGAGTTAAACTGAAATGTTTATGAGGTATATATTCTTACAGATACCCCACGCAACCGCTAACCCATCTAAATAAATCTACAGCCTCTCTCTCTCTCTCTCTCTCTCTCTCATCTCTCTCTTTCTCCCTTCCCTTTTTTTCTCATACCGTTTGCTAGAAAAATAGGGCAAATGCATTTATTCAATGAACACGGTAGTTTTATACAGGAAATTAATCATTACATCGCATTTCCGTTTACTTCAATCCACAGATTTAAGTAGATACATAATGTATATATGTGTATGACACATTGAATTTGTGCGGACTAAAAATAATGAAAATAAATATATATATAAAAATATAACAAACGGGAAAGGTACACATTCGGAAGAATAGAATTTTAGGTCGAGCGATTGAACGAAGAAATTATACGTCGCTAACGAAACGTGGAGAGATACAAATGACTTCGCTTGCTGCTTCGCAACGAAGGGGAAAGAGGGCAGGTTCGCTACGTTACGCTCGCTGAATAACGTAGGTGTAAAAATCTCTCTCTCTCTCTCTCTCTCTCTCTCTCTCTCTCTCTCTCTCTCTCTCTCTCCGAGCGCGCCGATATGATTTCGCGCGAATGAAGTCGGACGATTTCACCCACCCTATGAACTACGGCAATTGCGACTAAATTATGCCATTCGACATCCCGGAATGAAGGAGGCAGGAAAAACGCGCGTTCCTCGCTCCATTTCCACGATCGCAGATGCGAGATAACTTTTCTCCGCTCGTCGTATCTTCCGCGTTGGTTCCAACGACGAATGGGGTCATCCTCTAAGTTTTTCGAGTTCGACCATCGAGCTTGCACGGTTAAGAGGCAAAGAAAAAGGGAGCGAGAGGGAGAGAAAGTCTAGAGGATTTCACGGTATTCTGCGCGAACTGCTGCTCTTTTCACGCCCTCCTTTCAATGTATATGACACCTTAATAATTATCACATGCCGTTGAAATGAATGGATAATTTGAACGGGCAGATAAATTAATCGTCGCATCAACAAATTTATTCTCTCCGCAAATAATTTTTCTCTTCTTACCGCCGGTAGGGTATCGTTAATTTTTCTCATTTTTTTTTTTTGACTCTGAAAAAATATCAATATGAATTTAACACCATCCGATGTCTATTAATTCTCACGTTGGTGTTAATATTAATACGATTTATAGATTTAACATCACAAATTTCAATCATAATGTTATCATATTTTTATCATAATCCACATCATAATGTTTTTGATATGGACACCAGGAGTTTTTAATCCACACCATGGTGATGTGGTTAATATTAACATAATGAGAATTATACAAGGTGTTCAAAAAGTGACCCTGATCCTTTAAATATCTTGAAAAGTAAACATTTCTGCGAAACATATGTTCCCCACGTTGGGAACATATGTTTCGCAGAAATATTTACTTCTCAAGATATCATCAGCCCCCTCGGTGAACGGTGAAAAAATACCAAGGGAGGCGTTGCTAACAGGGGGTCCTAAATAAGAGAGTGTTAAGGATAGAGAGGGGATTTTCTCCCTCACAGGCGAGAGAAATGACAAACTGCACGTAACCTGTTTCCTCGGTGAGCATAAAAGCTCCTGATTACGTCATTACAGATGCCCGTTCTTCACGGCATTCGTCGACACATACATTCACACTCAACGTTTCGAAACGGCTATACACGAAATCCGGTCGCAACACCACAAGAAAATAACCTTTTAAAATCTTTCTTTCGACAGTCTCGAAGTGCCTGTTATTATCGCGAGAGTAAACAGAGGCTTATAAAATTGTGATATACGAAATTGGTGCTCCGATTCCTCTGGTTAATGTTAATTCGTTAATAATTTATTATTTAAATAGTTACTCAGCAGCGGATAACAGATCGTTCAAATTTTTAAATAAGGTTATGCGAAATAATATTTGGCATTCGTAAAAGTTTCGAGGGCGAATACGTGAGATCGAGAGAATCGGCTTAGAGAGAGCGAAATAAGACGTGCTCCGTTTTTTTTTGAGCGTGTAATCCATTGTTATAATATATTCGAAATATAGCTAATTTGACGCTCCGATTTTTACTCTTTCACGATCTCAGCCATTAAAACTCTAGAAGAGAGTTCCATGCCTTACTCCATAGGCTTGGAAAAGATTGGAGAAGACTGATCACGTGACATCCTCCCCCCTCTCTTCTGATTGGACGTGGGTATTCACGGGATACAATTTCCCACTCTCTCCCTGCGAGGCTCTCTAATTAAGGAGCAAGTGGGAAAAAAGAAGACACGCCAGAGAAATTTAATTAAATATTTTCTAAACAAACACTTAAACATTCACTTAATTATACAAATATTACAGTTACGCATTTATATAAGAATCAAATATGTCAATCAATTTTCTATACGTATTGATTTTAAGTTGTACGATATGTAAGATTTGTTGTATTATGTGCAATTTTTCTCTAACACTCTAATGTTTTCTTGTACGGAATGATTGAAATAAATGCATCTGTGCATGTTTTTGTCAGGTTCGTTAATAGAGCGCGACGCACCGCGCTGCGTGAATAATATTTTTTATTTGTTCCCGTGTAATTTGCTTTTTGTTGCCATATCTAGAGATAGTTTGCCGATCACCCGATTTACCAGTTTATCCGCAAAGGAGGCGTTGAACGAAAAAAAAAACTTAGAAAGGGGGCGATATGAGTCTAAAAGGATTGAGAAACTATGATTTAAAGTATAGACTGATTATAATACTGCGTAGAGACAGTGCACAGTGTTAAATCCATACCAATATTTTTTAGAGTGCTTGAATTTTTTCATAGCTTATAAAAGGATGTCGCGATCAAATCGATGTTGTGCGAATACCGAAGCGCTTTCTTCCTTGACCCACTTTAATACGTTTCCCGCCAATCAAACGAAACGCGAGGAAACCATTATTAGCATTAACTGCGGAATTTCCATTGAGTATATTATCTCTATTCTAACGCGGGAGTGAAGTAGAAAGAAAAAAGTCATAGGACGACCAAGCGATGAGAAAAATAGAGCGTTGCATATATCCAGATTGGTACATGTTCCATTATAAAATTTCGAACGGCAGTGATGGCAAATATTCCAGAGCAAATTAATACGGTTTGCGACATGTACGTCGCGATATGTCATGAAGAGAGAGAGAGAGAGAGAGAGAGAGAGAGAGAGAGAGAGAGAGATGGAGTGAAAGTAGAAAGAGAAAGAGAGGGAGAATGTGATTGAGATTACCTGCTATATTGAAAAATCCGGATATCCGTAACTCCGTAGCGCAATGCGGAGCATCCACAAATCCGACAAATCCCAATTCCATCCGCACCATGGACGAATATTCCCGGAGTCGAAATTTCAGCTCTACCGGATTTTGTAAAACAACATTTCCGCCCAGGTTGACGCATCCGCGCTTATCATCGCATCGCGTGTAACATCTAATCAAGGGAATTCCGAAAAAAAAAGATCGAGAAAATGATTACGCTCGGTACTTTTATCAAAAAAACATGAAAGAAATAGTATAGGGGGAAGTTGTACTATTAAAAAGAATATCGTACACGTGTATTGCGTTTTATACGAACGTTACGATAAAAGCAGCTGGGTAGACTCTGATCCTGAGTTTTTCACTTCGCTTGCACTCCGTTAAATTAATTTGCGCACAAACCATGGTTAAAACGCATCGGCCATAAAACATCACGATTTATTTCTAAGAAAAAAATGTATACCGTTTTAAGGCACCGAGTTTTGATTTATTCGAAGAAAAATCCATGTTTTATTTATGAATTATTTCAAAACGTAAAATTGAAAATAAGAGATTTGAAAAATTCATTGAAAAATTTATTTTTATTTCAACTTCGGCTTGTCCTTAATTCCGGGGGAAAAAAAACGATTTCCCTTTTTATCACTTGAAATGAAGAAATACGCAAATATTAGCGGAATAAATAAATAATTAAAGACGTGATATTTAATTTGTCTTTAATATTCCATTTAGCGATTCCTTGTAGCGATCGAAACCATGACATGACTGACGGAATTCGTCCTCTTGAAACAGAAGACCTCGTGACTCAATTCATTGCTGCTTAATGTAAACGGAATCCCTGCTTCTCCGCGCATGCAGAAAGACTTAATTGTTCCTAATAATGTCGCGTAAGACATCGTGAGATCAATCGTACCGTAATCATACCAGGTCGTACATTTCCAGAACGAATTCGTCGTTCTCGAGGGAAGTTCCAGCGAGAACCTGATACGGCGAGAGCTATTATTGCGCTCGCAACGGTCAGACCGCAAAGGTAGTTAACACGCGCAATACAAATTGCATAATCTAAACGGAGAATTGTGTCATGAAAGGGATGGGAAAGGAGGAGGAGGAGGAGGGAGGGTCGTAGGAAACGTGACGCGGAGTGGTGTAGGGCGAGGGCGAGGGCGAAATCTTATCATCGATATCCACCGGGATTTCAAGTGCCAGGTAAACAGACTCGTATTTGAGATTTCCCATGCGGGGTTGACAGAGAGAGAGAGAGAGAGAGAGAGAGAGAGAGAGAGAGAGAGAGAGAGAGAGAGATGGGGGGAGGGGGGGAAGAAGGAAGGACAAGATGGAGAAAGAGGGGGGAGAGAGAGAGAGAGAGAGAGAGAGAGAGAGAGAGAGGGGGGGGGGGGGGTCAGTTTCGGAGCCAGAGGGAAACGGAAACGAATCGAAACTAGGAGGATAGCAATAAGGGAAGACGCCAGAAGCGAAGAAGAAAAGAAGAAAAAGGAGAAGGAAGAAAAGGACGAAAGTCCCTCCGTGAACGGCTCGTGCGTTCTCATGAACGATTCGATACGAATAAAACCAATAGGTCACCTAAAAAGATCTCCATTGGATAAACTTTTATCCGCATTACGAAGAGTCGAGAGCTCGATCCGGAGCGCGCGGGCCGGAGAATTACACATCTTCTTCTCATTCTTCGGCCGTCTGCTCGTGAATTACGAGCCTCTCGACTCTTCCCGTCGTGCATTAAGAGCGCATAATGCGGCTAGCCGGCCTTGTTTTCCCATCCCTCTCGGCATCTTTCAATCTTCCCGTATGCATTTTTAAGCGGCGCGACCGAGCGAGAGCGGGGCTAACTTCATTCAATTGCGCGCCGGGTAAGCGCGTATATATTTTCACGAAAACTCTATATTTCACGCACGAAAATCACTGACGCGTCAGTTAATTTGTCATACACACCGGCGGAACTTTATTACGGCAGATTTCTCCGGTGATTTGGAGTTTGTCAGATATTCGGCGAATGCAAATGCGCGCGCGGGCGCGTTTACGCGACGAATTTTACTGCGTTGTCATGCAGAATTAGAACATTGTCACGTAGTTATACACGTAGTTATTCGCGATGATGTGACCCACCTCTCCGCCCCCCCCACGCCCCTTCTCCTCCTCCACCGCCCTCCCCTGCCCTCGCCGCGGTGGTCCCCCAGCTTGATGGAATGAATGTATTCGTCGTGGAGTAGGCCAGCCTTCAGAAGAATATTCGCATAACGCTGAAGGACCCGCGTGAAATGCCGACAGCCTTGAAAGCTGCGGTGTGAAATTAAATTTCGAGCTTGTTCGACCCGCTCGTATTTTGTTCAGTTTCCCAATCTCTCTGTCACGCGCCGTCCGAATCCCGGACACAAAATTTCCTCGTGGAACGTCCGCTTCAATGGTGGTGAAAAAATTACGGCGTTAACCGCGAAAGTGTGTCGAGTTAATTTTCGGTACATCTCTCCCGCGGCTCTCTCTCTCGCGTTAAATGCACTGTTTTTTTCGCTCGGGGATCGTTAGAGCTACGCGAGTATAATTTAATAATTAAGCATACCGGAAACGCCTGCTCATCGCGGTGCCGGGGGCTGGGAAAAACCGACGGTCGAGAAAACCGGGAGGCGAGAGAGAGAGAGAGAGAGAGAGAGAGAGAGAGGAGGCGGCGGTGTAAGATGCCCTCGCAAAGAGTTAAATACGCCCAAGCTCATTTATCGCGCGCGGAGCACATCGCGCTATTAGCGCGTCCTAACTGGAGAAGACTTCGCAGACGCGATCCAAACGTCCTGGTATCTACACACGTCTATTTCCCTCATTTATCCCGGAACAGGGCGAGAACGTCTTTTGTAAAGGGAAACTCTTATTATCTCCCTTTAATACGTGTACTCGAAGAGATTGGGACATATCCGCTCTCGGATAACGTCACTCGCGTCTACATCCGTCGCTCTGGGAGTTTATTAAAGGGTACCACGATCCGTGCTCCTTTTTTACGCTGGGACTTTTTCACGGCGGTTTCTTTCTCAAGTGAATTCGAATTTCGCCGATTGAGACCGCGATGAAATGGGAAAGTCAAAGCGAGAGACGTCACCTGTTCCGAATATTTAAGGGCGTTAAACACAAATTGAGATATCCTGCAACGTGAAATCAAACGGTCGTTATGAGAGACGGAGGGAAGGTTTTTTTTTTTTTTTTCTGGAAAAACGTTCAGTTGAAAACGATCGATGGAGCAGATGCTCGAGAGCGGCGTTCGCGTGCGCTAAAAGGGGAAGGGGGAGGGGGGAGGGGGGGGTGTCTTTGTGTCTTTTCTCGGATACTTATATTGACATATATATATGTACTTTCGCAGGCGAAACCTTTTACAGTACGGCGGCGCGCGATTCTGAGGAGCCGCGCCTCGAGGCGCATCCGGGTTATGGCGCAGCCGAAATTCGTAACCAAGAAATACGATCCCGCGTAAGTGCACAGTCGTCCGCTCTTGTACTCGTCAGGTTATCGCGGGTCCTCTAGAAAATTTATTATCGCGCAGAGCGGCGCCGCCCCTTTTCCCGCGCATTCACCCGAAGACGCTCGCAGCGGAGAGCACGAAGCGTATCGTCGATCTGGCGTTGCCCAAGAGAAGGTGCACATCCATTTCCCCGATGCCGAAGAACTCGTCTCTCGATAAGAAACTTCAGTTAAAAATATATCTTTAAATAATATTACATTATTAAAGAGAATCCCAAAAAAAGTCTGCGGAGACGCAGACGTTTATTTCGAGACACTCCCATATTTTGCTATTTCCCACTTTTAGGTAGTAAAGTCGTTTTAAAATATCAAAGATTACTTTCGTGCGGTATTTTAACGTCACTCGCACTTTCGATAATGTCAGAAAATTGATAGCCGAGACTTGATCGATGATATACGTATGTGTGATATAAAACTTTAAAGCGACATACCGTAAACGTTAGACTTCTGATGGAGACGATGAAATTGGCACCTACCAAAAACATGAAGGCATTCGTGGGCGATCTGCTGGTGAAGGTTCGAAAGTCGCGGTACCAGCGGTATCGTGTATTCTCCAGCGCGCGTCAAGCGCGAGAAGCTAGGAAAAAGTAAGGCCGATACATTTCCCACTATCACGTCACTTTTTCCCTGCGAACGACACGCGGCATCTAGGCACACAATCTCTTCGGCATATTATCGTACGAGTAGCGAGCACATTGCAGTCTCCAACGGTGAACGAGAGGGATACGGAAAAAATGCAGGCTATTTTAATCGCCGTGGAAATTGCAAGATTAAATAATTGAATTGTCATATCAAAGTTCCCTTTTTTTTTCATCCTCTTTCGTTTCTTCTCTTCTCTCTATTATACTTCGGTTTCAGAAGAGTGTTGTGAAATTTAATGAAATGAAACCCGGATGTAAACTCGGCGGCAAAATAAATAATTGCACTCTATATATATATATATATATATATATAT